>NC_079386.1:15883051-15885551 GCF_021018895.1 Seriola aureovittata
GTGTGTGTGTGTGTGTGTGTGTGTGTGTGTGTGTGTGAGTGATGCTTGAATTTGAGAATGGGAGAGGGAAGAAGAGAGAGTAAAAGGGATTTTTAGTAAATGCATAAGTGTGTGTTGCATCAACAGCAGTGTAGGAAAGGAGACGAAAGGAATCGGGACAAGGAGACAGGCCTGGTGAGGGAAACAGTTAAACCTCAGTGATGTTCTTACTTGAACATTTACCGCTCTCATGTTTCTCACGGGGTTTGTCGAGAGAACTTTTGTCCTCAGTGGCTGAAACGTCGAGATTTTGGAGGAACAAATGTTCATATGACAATTTTAAAAGTGTGGAAATGTAAAGACACGTAAATACATTTTTTTTAAAAGGAAAAACAGATTTAAAAGTGAACCAGAAAAGGTGTTTAATACATCAGTATTTTTCCCTTAAGGTTTTCAGAAAGCATCTATATATTAACCTTTTTTATTTAAAGTTATAAGAAATCAGAGTCAGTGACGTCATCTGCCCCGAGCTCAAAACTTCAAAATAAAGGTTTTAAAGTTACTAAAGGAAGTGACTTCAGGGTTTCAACTTTTGTGTTGTTGGATCAGAGACTTCAGAGGAGACGAGGCCTCGCTGTTTTTATTCACTGTCAGGTACAAAAAAACCAAACAAAACAAACATTTACTGGCAAAGTGTGGTGGTGAGGAGGCAGCAGGAGAGAGGAGAACACACAGTTCTGACGCTGAACACATGGACCTGGACCCCCTGCGTCTTTGTGTGTGTGTGTGTGTGTGTGTGTGTGTGTGTGTGTGTGTGTGGTGTGTGTGTGTGTGTGTGTGTGTGTGTGTGTGTGTTGTCTTTGCCTGCTGCTACCAGCCCACCACCTGGCAGACGCGAGGCTCTGCGGTTTTGGACGTGGTGTGAATAAACAGCGAGTGTGTTTGTAAACAACTCGCAGACCCTGCTATGTCTCCTGTTCACGCCCTGTTGTTATTGATGCGTTTCAGCTGTGACTCATTCGCCGCTTCATTATTCAGGCGGGTGTTTGTGTGTCTCCGTCGGCTGATGATAGTTCTTTGTTTTACGTCATGTCAGCGACAGTTGACGCTTTGATACGACCCAGTGGAACGTCTCCTGAAATAGCGGCCCTGTACAGAGGCAGGCGTACTGGACCTCGGTTGTCACGGTTACGATAATAAACACGCAGACTGTACCGAAAGGGGCGTACCTACCTTCGTCGCTAAGGTTACTATAATAACCGTCATGGCTTGGTTAGGTTTTAGGGAAACATCGCGATTTGGCTTGAAATTAGTACTTTTTCAACTTTACGGCGCTCTGCGTTGTCATGGTTACAATACTAACGGGTACTTTCACATGGGGATCGAACACAGATCTCCTGCGTCTTATCCATCCACCACAACCTCCTCCTGACGTGGACTCTGTCTCTCGTGGTACTACGTCACCGCACTTTCCTCTTCGCTCCTGTCGACACTAAATGTCACCTAGCAACAAAACGTAACTATGGGTCATAATAAGCTGCTACAGTGTGTGTGTGTGTGTGTGTGTGTGTGTGTCAACTTCCTGATTCTCATCACCTCAGCTGTACAGTTGTGAAGCACAGTCCTCTGAAGTCATCTCGTGATATCTTAATGTTTAATTCTGGTTTATTGTTTAATATAATTCACAGTTTGTTTTTGTTGTGCTGCCTGAACCTCAACGTGAACGTTAAAAAAAACCCCAAAACACTCCCTGCAGCCCCCGCGGCCTCGAGGAGAAGCTCCGCTGCTCCTGTTGGACAGTGTTAAGCAGCAGGAGACGGTTTACGGTCTCTGAGAACTCGTTAAAATGTGGCGTCCGACCACATCAGAAACCCAAAGTCTTTATAGCTGCTGGAGTGGAAAGCGGAGTGGAAATCCAGCCGTGACGAGGGGGTGTTTCGTGTCTAAAAACGAGGAGAACGGTGCATATTTTCAGGGGCTGTTAACTCCCATAGACTGCATCGGTACAAGGTGTCTGGAAACACCTCGCAACAGATGATACGGTGGCTTGTTCGTCCATATTAATATAAGAATTATTTTTTATTTACTGCAACTTTGAACTGATAAAACCTGCACATTCCTCCGCCCCGGGCCCACAGATGGAAATGAGCTTTTAGCCGCGAATGGTGCAATAAATCTGTTGTTGTCTATGGAAAGAAACAATTTAAGAAAATATATAATAAACCGGAGGATGACGCCCCCGTCCCTAATCCTGCCCGCAAAGCTCTGACTGGTCGAGTGTTTCTCCACACGGGGAACACAGCTGTCACCTGACCTACTTTAATTGCTTTAAAGAGAAAAACTCTTTAGATGTGAGTTTCGTGGGACAGTCCAAAGTTTCGTCCTGCACGATCAGACACGTGCTTAATGATTAAAAGATCATCTGATTTCCTTCCTGCCCTCTCTGCTCGAAAACGTCTCCTCTGACAGCCCGTCAACTCAGAGACAGAGAGAGGTTTCTATGGTTACGAGGACTCGCGCA
>NC_079386.1:15888051-15958051 GCF_021018895.1 Seriola aureovittata
AGCCGCTTTTCAATCTGCGGCTTCTGTTCTTTAGTTAATGTTCTGAGACGTATTGCCTTTTATTTATTGGACTGTTTTGTTGTTTTGCATGTGAGTGTTCTCAGCTTGCACTGGGAAACTTTGATGAATCTTAATCTAATTAAGGGCTGATTCACGGGAACTGGTCCCGCCGTCGCTCATGGCAGGAGAGTCGGGATTGGGAAGTCCAGTTGGAGGAACAGATCGATGTGTTTAAAGGCTTATCGGACACTTATAGACAGGATTGAAAACTCTGGAAAGTTATTAAGACGGGGACTATTTTTATCTTTCCTCACTGTGGCTGGGAGGTAAACAGCAGAATGATGGATATAGTGTACTGTCTGCTGATTGGCCACTGCAGACGGATTATGTCGTTAAGTGAGTCGAGCCAGGTTCAACCAATTAAAAGAACGAGAGCGTCGGCCAAAGAAAGAGAAGCTTGATGGGACGATTGACACACCAGCTCTGCGGTCTTTTGAATTTACTGAAAATTAAAGGTATTTTTTTCCAATTTTCACGACTCTCCGTTCAGGTGGAGAAAACAGTGACGCCAGTAACTGATGTTGGAAATGACAGTGATGTAACTGCCTGTGATTAATTGGACCAGGAAGTCTTGCTTTGCTGTGTTCGTCAAACGAGTTGAGCAACACTTTGATTGTTTGTTTTTTTTGCCTTAAAGCAATCCACTGATGTGTGGACAGGTACGAAAGTAATTGCTATTAATTGCTGCAAGTAGCATCTTGATTTTTTGGTGAGAATATATATATTTATATATATGTATTGAGTGTAATCCTGTGGTGGTCCATACAACATGCAACAGTGATGCTGCTGGATGGATGTGGAAACTTCTGAGCTCATGTTTCTTTCTTCCTGATGCAGCTTTCATGTCAGATATCATCGGGTACGAGGATAAGGAGGTAGAGGAGGGGAAAGCTTTTATTTTGAAAGGTGAGTCAGATAAAAAAAAAAGTTGCAGCGAGATTGAAGACGGTTGTAAAATGCTGAAGGGTCAAAAGCGGTCTCAAACTGTATGGGATATGTGGACTCAGCCGAGATGAATAAAATGTGTTTTTCCACAGTTATAGGACAAATTCATCCTATATTTGGTTCTTTACTGCTTTTACTGCTTTTACTGCTTTTACCTTACCTTCCTGTTAATCTACTGAGCAGTAAAGACGCTAAAGTCAGTGATGACCTTATGCAAAAACAATCCTGTACGACTGGTAGGACTGTATACTTTGCATGCGGAGCCAAGACGAGCAGATGTCTTTCATAAGTGGATGCTTGACTCACTCCGAACAAATGAGTGTGAAGGGCCGCTGGGGAGGACTCGCGTTCAAAACCGGGAACTAATCTGTGTGGACGCGTTACCCGAACCGCAAGCCTCCGCTGATCTCTGCTGCCCACAGCGGCGACACGACCGCACACACACGAGCACACACACAATCACACACAATCACACACAAGTGCTGGTTTGAATCATTGTCCTATCAAACATCTGTTGCTCTCAGTTGTTTAGCTGCTTTTTAGCGTCGGCCAAGTGCATTGTGGGTCTTATTTTCCCGCTGGTTTGCACGCAGAGCTTCACTGGTAACTTGGATTTTTATAAAAATTTATATTAAAGCTGAATGTGAGTATTAGTGTGTAAGTGTTGGATCTTTACCACAGAAGCTCAACATTGGGGGTGTGGCCTCTGGATCTCAGTTGTTATTTTTACAGTTTTGAAATGTTTCATACACTTTATGTTTTTCTTATCTCTTAACATTTACACATTTTATATTATAAGTAAATTTAAACAAGTTCCTTACATGTTAAAATTGTATATTGTTTCAGTTTTGGGGAGCTGTGATGTCGTCCATCTTTATGTAGAGTCATTGTTCTGGCTCTAGTCTGTTGAAGCAGGAGGAAGGAGGGAGCCTGTGCTGTCTCTATTTCCTGATCTTACATATTGCAGCTTTAATCTGAATTTTCTTCTTTTTTTTTTCCTTCTCCACATTTACTCATTTGGCAGACGCTTATATCCAAAGGGACTTACAAATGAGGGACAACACGAGCGCTTCGGTGCAGCGGGAGACCTTGAAGTTCGTACTGTTCGTTCAAGAGTCAATGCATGTAGCACTTAAAGCACCAGCTCCTTTTTTTTGAGTTTTTGAGAAAGAAAAAATGAGTTAACATCCTTTGACCATGATGTTCTCTTGGGGGGGTATGAAGTCCTGCTCTGCTCCGTGAAAAGGAAACACAACAAGCTGGTGTTTGTTCATGCCAACCAGCCTTGGGGCTAAAGGAGGGTCTGCTGCGCAACCCGACTCACATGGCCCGGGCCAGACAGGGCACTCAGACAGTCACACAGCTCGTGGACAGTTTATAATGCACCTAGAAATGCTTCTTCTTTTTTGTTTTGTTGACCCTGAAGGAGATTTCCTAAAAGATTTTCAAAGAGAGAGCCAGAAGGAGACGAGCCTAACTCATCAGATCTGCTCTCCATCTTCCTCTCTGTTGGGTCTTTTGTATGTGTGTGTGTGTGTGTGTGTGTGTGTGTGACTGGAACGGCTCCCAAAGAAGCCGCCGTCTCACTGGCTGACATTTCAAATGTGCCCGGAAGTTTTAAATGAGCTTATTTGTCCTCGTCTTCTAAAACTTGTGTTGCTGGAGAGCCTGAGTGAAGTGGGGGGGGGGGGAGAAACAACATGTTCTCACAGGATGTTGCACCATAATGCTTTTGTAGAGCCAAGAATGAACCCAAACTGCTGGTCAAGTTCAACGTTCACACAAAAGAGCCTCCGAGTTTTTACAATGGGCTGCTACGGCGGCATCGCAGTCGAGTACGTCATGTTGATATCACGGACGGGAAAACGGCAGCTGCTGTTTTAACTTTAATTTTGTTGATACACTTGTGTGAAAATCTGCATCTGGACCAGCGAGCATGAGAGGTGTTGAGCTGCACGGAGGAGCGATTACAGCAGCGGCGCTTGACTATTGTTTTTTTCAGACTTATTCAACTTATTGCACATTATTTATGTCACTACACGACTTTCTGACGTGCTCTGCTTCAGCTGTGAGTTGTACCTCTTCCAAACTATTTGCCGTGTCATTTCTGGTTGTGAACGCCCCGTGAGCCGGATGAAGGAAGTCTGACTGCCTCGTTCACACACACACACACACACACACACACACACACACACACACACACACACACACACATGCACACTCTCACAGCCTGGGGGGTCTGGAGCTGGAAGCAGTGAAGTAGAAGGAAACAGGCCTGACATTTAGACTGTTGCCATAGTATTGTGGTATCAGAGTCACATTTTATTTGCACCTGTGCATACAACACATGTCCTCTCTCTCTCTCTCTCTCTCTCTCTCTCTCTCTCTCTCTCTCATTAACTTCCCTCTCATCATGTGACAGCAGTGGGACGGCTGGAAGAGCTGCACCTCCTGGGACTTTACACACACACACACACACACACACACACACACACACACACACACTTGTACATAACTTCCAATTAGTGCTAATTTGGACGTGATTTATCCACAAAGTTGGTTTTCACACAAACGTGAGAGTTCACTGAGCCGTGAAAAAGTGAAAACCTCTCAGCAGGTGGGAGGAGAAAGAGGAATACGATGGGAGTTACCCCAAACGCCACCGACATGTAAAGAGCCTCGTTGCGGCGGAGTGATATTATGTTCTCCGTGTTGGTTTCACTTTAGCGTCTGCGGCTCCTGCAGCTCCCCGAGGAGGAGGAGGAGGAGGAGGAGGAGGAGGACGAGGAGGACGAGGAGGACGGGGTTAATGAACGTCGCAGAGCAGCGACAAAATATGTGTCGAAAGCTCCACGGTCCGTGGTTTAGATGTGATAGTTAATTACCGTGTTGTTTTCTATTAGTGTCAGTGTCATGTTTTTTCTGGTAATTGATCCCTAAATCACAAGTACAATTACCAGCTGTGTTATTAAAGTGATTCGAAGAAGCTATACTCTTATATCAATTTCTATCTTTTATCTGATGAACAAAGCAGATTAAATTTGTTTTGCTACAGATGAACAGATGTCTCCGTTCCCCATCAAACAAACTAATTAAAAAGATTCATTAAAGGATTCAAAAGGATTCGATAAGAAGATTAAAATCCCGAGGTACAACCTGTGTCACGTAGCACACATCCGTCTGTAAACAGGTGAAAATATAGGCGCTAAATAATAAATAAAAACCCACGCTAAGTGTGTACAGCAGTTTCATTATGTGTAAATCCAGCCTTTAATAATTGAACCATATTTTAGAGAGAACATATTGCAGCATATGCAAGGACGGTGATTTCAGAAGTCGTCATTTCATACTTGGCCGTTGAATCTAATAATGAAGTCAGTCGCCTCCCTGCACAGATTTACAGTCAAGACTCATTGTTTGATTTGCAAAAAAACAAATATTGGGTGGAGAATGACTTTAGCTGCCTTGCTGAAGGACGCCTCGGTGACGGCTCCGGCCTGCAGGCAGCTGCTGGCCCAGATAGCGACAGTCTCATCCTCAGTCTGTTGTTCTGCAGAGGGAGAAACACTTTTGTGTTAATTAAAGTGTTTCCCTCAGCTGGGTTTTATGTGATTCAGCAGATTTGGTTAATTTCAGAGCGTTTTCCACCAGCCTCTCTTTCACCCCAGGCAGCTGTACGTGAATATATTTGTCTCACTTTCTCAGAGGAAATAACTTTATTAAAAGGTTGCGCTGTTTTGTTCAATTCCGAGTCTCTGGTAGTTTTTATTCTCTATGTTTTTTTTACGGTCTGTGGAGAATTAGATTTAGATTTTACAGGACGGGGACAGTATCGAGTTTACATACTTGTTTTCCTGGCTAATGAAATTCTACGTGAACCCACTGGATTGTTATTTTTTTTTTTTTGTCATTTTTAAGATGAAAATGTTGATAAAAATATGGAAAAATTGTCAGATATCACTATTGTCTTTTTCTTTTTTTAAATCTCTTCATAGTATATATTGCATCATATTGTAGAAATCATTGTATAGTGAGAAACTGTATCAACACAAGTCATACTGTTATGTATCATTGTTTTATCTTATATTAAATCAAAGCATCGTATCATATTGTATCGTATGGTGTCATGTCGTATTGTAATGAATCGTATCATAACGTTACATCTCAGTGTTTTGCGTCTTATTTAATCTTATTGTATTGTATTTTCATCAGTTGTGTTGTATTGAATCACATGATAATGAATCTTATTTTATTGTTTCAAAGTATCGCATCGAGTTTCAACGAATCGTATTGTATCGAATCGTAAAGCGTTGTATCGTATCTTATCCCACCGTATCGAATTACATGGAGTTGTATCCATTTTGTGTTGCTTATATATATATATATATATGTAATAATATAATATAATATAAATCAAATAATATCGTATAGCACTTTTGTTTTGATTGACACAATACATGTTACTTTCCATTCTACTTTATATTTTACATTAAAGTCAAACTGTATGTATGTGCTCATAATGTTTCAGTTGTTTCCTGAGGAACATCCTATGATATCATTATCTTATCGTTGTTTACATCGTCTCAGGGACAGGAATTATGTCTAAATTAAAGACTTTGTGTGTGTGCGTCAGAACAGATTGGTTTGTACAGATTGCGAGTTGAATTTCCTCCTCTGTCCCTCAGGCAGAAATGTTTTTTCTCCCCCCCAGCAGTGTTTCTTCTTCTCTTTTCAGCTGTCAGATTTGTCTTGTTTGTCAAGCTGTCACTCTCCTTGTGCTCGTCCTCCTCTGTCACAGCTTTCTGTCTTTTCCAGTCTTCGTCTCCTTCTTCTTCTCTGGCTGTTGTCGCGTTTCACTCCTCAGTCTTCCCTCCTTCACTTTCTCCCTCTGCAGATTGTGGAGCGATGACAGGAACCGGTTTGTGATCGACAGACGAGAAAGAGAGAGAGAGAGAGAGACAGAGAGAGAGAGAGAGAGAGAGAGAGAGAGAGAGGAGAGAGGGCAGGCGGAGGAAAGATGAAAGGCAGAGAGAGACAGAAAAACAGTGAATTAGTGGAACAAAGAAGGAGAAAAGGGAGGTCAGAAGTGAAAAAACAAAGAGGAAATGAGAGAGGAAATGAGGTAAAAAGAGGATGCAAGAGAAGAAAGGTAGACGTACGGACTGTGAATCAAAAATGCTTCCATTTCATCTGGAAAAAGTTTGATGATTTTACTTTCAGTTACTAAGCAACTGGCATTTTAGGAAATACAAAGATTTGCAAGAAAGGAAATCGGCGCGTGACGAGTTAGAGACTGGAGGTGATTAGCTTAGCTTAGCATAAAGACTGGAAACAAGGGGAAACGGCTAGCCTGGCTCCTACAGTACAGACCTGTACAGATAGAATAAGTGAGATGTAATGTGGTGTTTAGTGACGTTTACAGTTACTGTTGGGCAATATTTTGAATTCACGACAAGAGCTGTTTATCACTGCTTCCAGTCCTTATGCTAAGCTAGGCTAACAGCCCGCTGACGCTAGCTCCTGACATGAATCTTCTCATCTGACATCAGCACATTTCCAAAAACATCAAACTACTCTATTGATGTAATTAATGCTGAGGCGATATGTGCACGTGTATAAAGTTTATTGACTTTGACTGAAATCATAGAAATGAGAAGCAAAGGAAACAATAATAAGAAAAAGAAGGAGAAGAAAAGAGGAGAGAGGGATCCTGGAAATGACATAAAGATAATTGGATAGATCAAATAGAGGAGTAAAGGAAATTGAGTGGAAATGGAAGAATCAAAGGATGGATGGAAAGAAAGTTGAAGTATAAGTAGCAAGGAAATTATTAGTATTTTGACAGAGAGAGAGAGAGAGATGAGAGAGAGATGAGAGAGAGATGAGAAGAAGGGAGAGAGACAGAAACTGGGAGGGGAGAAAGAGAAAACAGACAGAAAGAGAAGAAGAAAATAAAGTAGGAAGAAGAGAGGAAGAGACGCGTTGGTGGATGAGTGAAGGGAGAAGAAATGAGAGTTTAGTAAGATGCCTCTGTTGAGGAATGCATCATTCATCAGCCTCTCTATTAGCCTGTGTGTGTGTGTGTGTGTGTGTGTGTGTGTGTGTGTGTGTGTGTGTGCGGCTGCTGCAGGCCACCAGTGTAGATTTCAAGTGGGCGTTCCAGTGTGAAGAGTGTGTGTGTGTGTGTGTGTGTGTGTGGCATGTGGTTACTGTCACTTCACATTCACTCCCTGCTTTAAATGTCAAAATGTTTTTAAGCGTCATTGTGTAATGACAGTGTGTGTGTGTGTGTGTGTGTGTGTGTGTGGCTCATGCGGCGGGCTTGGGGAATGCTGTCCATCTGGAAGTTACCTCCTGTGTGTGTGTGTGTGTGTGTGTGTGTGTGTGACTCATACTACCAGCCTGGTTGACAATGACAGAGTTGTGTGTTGTTTATTTGCTCTGTCTGTCTGACGCTGCAGTTTTCTGCTGAAGGTCATTCAAGGTTTAATGTGTCAAAACTCTATAAACTGTTTATTCCGTTGTGTTTTATTTTTCAACAAATGTTCACACAGCTGAAATCAGACGAAACTCTGCCTGACAGGAAGTACATTTATTTATACGAGTCATTTTCAAAAGCAGAAGGAAACGTAACGTTTTTTAACGTAATGAGGAAGTGTTGTTAGTTATCATGCATGGGAAACCACAGAAGTGTTGATACTGAATGTAGCAGGAAAATGTGTAAGTAGTTAGTCCTTCCTTCCTTTCCTTCCTTCCTTTCCTTCCTTCTTTGCTAATAAATCACCATTTTTTCTTCCTCTCCTGCTTCATTTCTTTCCTCCGATCTTTTTTTATCGAAGCACCTCCTCCTCGTTCTCATGTGATTGACTCATTGATTATCTCTTCTCTCCTTTGTTCCTTCTTACCTCCATCCGTCTTGCCTCCTCAGTCTTCATCATATCTCACAATCTTTTAACCGAGGCGCTTTTGTCGCCTCAAATAAAAAGCGCAGACGAGACTGTGGTATGCGAGCGCCCACCATCCAGCGCGACCGTCTCTCTGCAGCTCCAGTGTCGTATAGAACTTTTATTAAGTGATTAGTCATTGGTTAAAGCATCTTTGCCTCCACTTGATCACAGTGGGGGAGACACAGACAGGAACTGTGGGTACAGACAGAGATCCCTGGATGAGAGTCGGACTGTGGATGTTGATGTGGTCGGCCACCGGGGGGCGCCCCCCCCCCATTTAGAGCTTTAATTTTCGATGAGTATGAACTATGTTTGGACCTTTCATATTACGTGATTAAGGTTAAATATTCCTCAGTCAGTGACTTAAAGCAGTTTTACCAGTTTTCACACTTCACCATGCTTTTTCCCCGTGTGTCTAAACGCAGTGTGCTGACACGGAAACAGGACTTCTTCTTCTTCTTCTTGTCTCCTGTCTGCCGCGCTCCTCTGTGGGAGAATCTGCCGTTCGGCTGCTGTGATGTTTCACTTCTCTTCTCTGACGGAGGTGAAAAAATGCTGTTGAGAATCTGCCCGCGTTCGTTTTTGATCTCAGTTTCTCATGGTGGCACTGTGTTGCTCTGATTCCCTTACTACACCGCTTTCTTTCTTTTCTTTCTTTTCTTTCTTTTCTTTCTTTTTGTTCCTTCCTTCCTTCCTTAGGATTTTATTACTAGTATTCTTTCTTTACTGCTCCTGTTTTTTCATATCTTTGTTGAAGTACCTCCTTCTCATTCTCATTTGAATGATTTCCTCTTTTCTTCTTCCCTCCTTTTATTTCTATTTTCCTTCTTTTCTCCTTACTACCATCCATCTTTCCTCTTTCTCTCTCTCACTCTCTCTGTCTCAGCAGTAAATATTCTGTAATCAGCTTCACATGCTTGTCTGCTCACACAGGGCTGCTGCTGTCACCACACACACTGACGAGACTGTGTGTGTTTGTGTTTGTGTGTGTGTGTGTGTGTGTGTGTGTGTGCGCGCCTCCTTCCAGCTCTACTTTTTGATCTAAGTGCCAGTCTATTTCACATGCAAATGATTTCAAGTGTATCTGTCTTCTGTGATCCGTGGTTGGGTCCAGCTGCAGCGTGGGCTAGAGAGAGGACGTCTTTATGTTGGAGGAGACGACGATGGCGTCACCAAACCAAACCCTGGAAACTGGGCCGCAAAACATTTTCTACACGGAGTCAGGTCGAATAAATCTATAAAATAACGCCGTCTCCTTTTGCTTTATATAAATGCTTCTTATATTCTTTCCAGCCGTAGACGTGTGACATACTTCTGCTGCACGGATGCACGAAGCTCAGGACGTGAAGGCTAAAGCTCTTAGTTCAGGTTTAGAGAAGGATTGTGAAAGTTTGGAGTCCTGGAATCTCACTGACTTACTCCCCGCAGCATTAGAGGATGATGTCGGATGTCCAATGAGGATAAATGTCTGTGAACACGCTAGAAATCATAGAAGGAGACACTTTTTGCTTTAGTATCAGTTTTTGAGTTCCCGAGCGAACAGGAAGTGATGCAACATGACTTTCTTGGGCCAAATTTGCTGAGATGTTAAAGAAAGGTAAAGCTCCCACCTGACTCTCTGACTCATTTCTGTTTGTTTCACCCAAAGCATGATGGGAGCTGTAGTCCCAAAACTCAGAATGCGTCTTAAATCAGATTTTTTCCAAGTATTCCACTCTGATATTATTATATTTGTCACATTTAAGTTTTGAGTTTTGGTTTTATTTGTCCAGTTTTTCCAGATCTGTTGTTGATTTAATAATTTATTTTACTCTGATTACAGATCTCTGGTTTGTAGTGAAATCTCAGTGCGTCTTGGGGGCTCAAGTTGATGATTTAAAGTGAATAATCAATGAGTAACGGCCTGATTCTGCCCTGCATGCTTTGGTCGGTGTTTTTCTTTGAATGTTTAATGTGGGTCATAAGTGCGATACGGAGAGTGTTGCCTATTTTAAAATGATATTTGAGTTTCCTGAGACCTTGGTTTCCTTTGGAAGTTCACGATTTTAGATTTGTTAAAGTTAAAGCGACTCTATTGGCGAGACGTCTGATTCCGAATCAGCGGTCAAGAACATTATTTATCATCTTCATAGATAGTTGATAGTAGATACTTGAGTTAATCACCACTGAAGTGTTTTTTTCTATCTGCGAGTTCTTATTAAAACTTCCACATTTTCTCCATAAATGATTCATGTCCTTAAAGTGTTGCATTTAAAATGTATTAAAGTATTTTTAGCTCAGATCAGGAATCTCCAGACGGAGATGGTGTTGGCATGAAGTCAGGAGAACGATGTGGCTGACGTGTGTGTGTGTGTGTGTGTGTGTGTGTGTGTGTGTGTGTGTGTGCGTGTGTTCGTGTAGATTTCAGTGGAGGATCAATTCAGGAAACAGTGCGTTAAATCCAGGAAATGAGCTTTTATACTCGGCTTGACCCTCGTCCAAAGTCGTGCATCTCTTGGTTTCAGTTTTCCCCCGCAAATGATATTTGTTGATGGATGAATTCATTTCACTGCGAAGGCTCGCCGCTGCTGAACGCTCCTGCGCTCGCTGCAGTGGACTGAAAATAACAAAGATACATCACACAGACTTCACAACAAGTGATTGAAATAAAGGCCTTTAAAGTACTTCGCTAGTCAAATCTAACGGATCAGAAAACGTTGAAAGAAACATGAGAATAAAGAAACTGAAAACACTAAACCTGTTCCAACTCCCATCAACACCTCACCAGGCCTGACAATATAATCTGATAATTAGAAGTGAACAAGACATAAATATGGAAATGCTAATCCATATTTTACAAATGAAAGGCATTATTGTACAGGAAATTTCTCTCATAATAAATTCACCTATCTTACTCAAAGTTCAATGAATTGAAGCTGATTAAAAATCTTTCACTGTGATTTCTTGACTTGAAATCCTGGAGTCCAGGTTTATTTTTGCAGACTTTCTTCACATGGATCTTTGTGTTTGTTTAAGCAGCTCTTAAATCGTCCTTTTTCAGCTTAAAGTCTGACTCAAAAAAAGCAAAACAAAATACAAAGAGAAAATGACACAGGTGCGTCAAAATGTACAAATCTAAAGTGATAACCGCTCAAACTCCGGAGAACACTTCAAGGTTGTTAAAATATTGTGAACATGTTCAAAAACAGCAGATGAATGAAAGAAATAAAACTTTTTTTGCTCTTTTCTTAAAAAGTCTATGTTTGCTTGTCAATCAGTGAAAATATTCATAATTCAGTTTTTTTCTGATCTGCACATAAATGAAACAAAGGCCTCAGCTTGTCTCTGCGTGATGTATAAATAAAGTTATGTTTAAATAAAACATGCTGCGTGTATTCACATGAGGCAACTCAGACTCATTAGATTCTGCTCAAGGAGACCTGGAAAGTCGGGGAGAAGTCACAGAGTGTGAAGCAGTTTCTTTTTCGCCCTGAAGTTAATGGCCCTAAATTTTCATTATAGTGTGTTTTAACACTGTTTGAGTTTTATTCTATATGTATTAATTTAAATTACAGTTCAGCATTTAACATATTTTGTCCTTTTTACACACTTTTCCTGTCTGTTATCACCCAACAAGCTCAATAAAATCAACTATTCAACATTAGATTTATATTTTTTTTTTTTAAATTTTGAAGCTCACATTCAATATCGCTGATTTCCCGTGACATTCAGTCACTTTTACTTCACCTGTCAGCTCATACGGTGAAATCTAGACTCACAGAAAAGACTTCATATATTAGATTTCTAGGTTCTATTAAATAAATGTGCAATATTTTAGTTGCAGTTGTTGTCATGGCCACTAGGAGGCAGTAGAGATCCGCAATTGGTGTAAATCTGCCACTTTACAACATTTTCCTTGCTGGAGTGTGTGTGTGTGTGTGTGTGTGTGTGTGTGTGTGTGTGTGTGTGTGTGTGTTAGAGAAACAGAGAGATGCACATTTTTCTCTCTTGTTTACATCTGACGTCATCACCGTCACTCTAATCATCCTCCTCCTCTCCTCCACCGCTGTCTCTCTCTCTCTCTCTCTCTCTCTCTCCCCTCCTCCCTCCCTCCCTCGCTCTTTGAAGTCAGTGTGTGATATATATTTTAAAATCTTTTTGGGGTTTGCCAGAGAGAATCTGAATGTTTTGGCAGAAGAGAGAAACTCTCTGAGTTTGTGGTTCTGAGGCAGGAAACGCTGAAGGGTTGTGGGTTGAATTCCCCCTTTTCCTGCGGCTAAAGCTCAAGGTTTTTCTGGCCGTTTAAACATCATTAACTTCCTGGAAACACATCTGTCTTTTCCCGGGTTCGACTTCAGAGCTGTGGATATTCGTCATGAAATTGTGTTTTTATTTTTATTTTCTGATGTTATTTTTTCACATATGCGAGAAAAACAAAGAATCTTGTGAATGAGTTTCGACAGTTTTAGAAAAACAAGGGCATATTGGCAGAATGAGTAAGACTCAAGTTTAAAGCTCTGGCTCTTGGCAATAATAAACTGTAGATTATTTGTTATTTTGTTATATTGTTTATTCAGTACAACAAACGAATAAGGAACTCTGTCACTAATCATCTGGACGCCTCCTGCATTTGATTTTAAACATTTCTTTGTTCACTTAAGTGAAGTAAGTTGAATCGGGGCGTCCACGGGAACCGAGCGGAGGTCGACGAATGGCGGCGTGACGTGCGTCCTTTGTGAATCCTTCAGCACGCGGACACTCCAGCACGCTTGCTCTGGCTTCCGTAGGTTTTAAATAAAGAAAAAATAATTACAGTATCTCACGATTCTGTGCTCGAAATTACTTATTTTCTAAAAGCCCGGCAAGGTCAAACTTTCAAATGGAATTTTTCATTCGTAAAAATATGGAAGCGCCAGTAGCGAGCGGTGCCCTTTGGTTCTTTTGTGCAACAGGAGACATGCTCCATCTTTCATCTCCCTCATTAACATAATACTAATAATAATGATAATAACTTGCTTTTCTTATCGCAGTTACAAAGAGCCTCACAGAAAAAACAGAACCAGATAGAAGAGAAGGCCTGAGGATGATAAACATATGTTCACATGGCTTCAATATGTTTGGAGGCAGAGGGAGTGTCTGAGGCGAACACCTGAGCGCGGCTCTGTTCGCGGACCACTCGTCCGTGGCCGGGCGGCGTCAGCGGCAAACTTTAAAATCAATGAGTCATTTATAGGCAGCTGTTTTCTGGCTTCTTCTCTCAGCCAAACGCACTCTGAATGAGTTTCCCTCCATCGCTCCGCTCTGCAGGAAATGGCTTGATGATTGCTTTTGTTGAATGCAGCATCGGGGTGAGAGGTTCAATTTCCTCTCTGACTCACTGGAGACTCCAAACTGGCACTTTCACAGCAGGTTTCTCCCAAATCCAACAGTAAAGACCAAAAAAAAAAAAGTTTCACTAATAGTTTCTAAAGTGTCTGAAAAGCTCGGAGAGATCCAAATATCGCAGGTCTTTTCCACCCCAGCGCGTCGGCTGGAGTAAAAACACGAGTGTGAGGTCGCGTGTTACATGTTTTCTCTCATTTCCTCTCCTTGTTTCAGCCGTGACCTCGGAAAGTCAGGAGCAAGTTCAGGCACAAGGACAGAGACAGAAACCAGAGAGACAGAAAAAATGTGATAAATAGACACAAACAGAAGGAGAGGAGCTGCTCTCCTCCTCCTTCTTTCCGCTCCTTTTAGGGATTACACTCGGGCTGCTCCAGCTTCATTATCTGCTGTGGGATGAAGCTTTGGAGGAGCGTAACACACTCACACAGTCAGGAGTGTGCATCTGTGTGTGTGTGTGTGTGTGTAGCTTCCTTACTGAATATATGTGTGTGTGTGTCCTGCAGGCAGCAAAAGTGTTTACAGGGAGAAGGGGATGATGATGAAGGGAGGGAGTGGGCTGTGGCTTATAGAGAGAGAGAGAGGAAGAGAAGAGGAAGAGAAGAGGAAGAGAGGGGGAACAGAGGGGAATTAGAGTGTGAGGCTCCGAGCAGGAGAAGAGACCACAAAGTGAAATCAAAACAAATTAGAATCAAATAAAAGATATGAAGTGGAGTTATTAAAACAAAACAAAAAGAACCCACGAATGAGAAATGTCACCGCGGCACAACAGGAAAACTGGAAGAAGACGGAGAAGGAGGAGAGTAAGAAACTGGAAAGACGAGGGAGAAGGAGGAGAGGGAAAGAAGCAGCTACTTGATTCATATACGTCGCTGTGTTAGCCTGAAACAAGCTAACGGTGGCCTTTGTGAAAGATGAGTTCAGCACGTGAACATGTTCCCGTTTTGTTTTTTTCCCCGCACGTCGCCATGGACCCGTTGCAGCACCTCCACGTGTTGTTGTTATCGTTTACTGCGCCCGCCTTCTTCTTCTCTTCGAGTAAAACACCGTCCTCCTCAGTCCTGGAGGAAATCACAGCTCCAGTACTTTTCGACATCTGCGTTAGCGTTAGCGTTAGCAGTTGGTGGAGGTTGTAAGGAGTTAAAAAAAGATATCAGAAAATGGATGAAACGAGAAGAAGGAAGAGAAAAGGAAAAGTGAAGGAGGTGTATGTAAGAACGTAGCTGCAGCTAGCTTGTGATTTATTTCAGTCCGGCTGGTAAAAAAAAAATATTCCTCCAGCATCTCAGAGCAGAGTAAAGTAGTAAAGTGGAGTTAATGGTGGTAAGACGGTACTTTAATTGGATGCAGTGGCTCAAAACCTCAACACTGGTACGTTACACCGACATTACTGAATTACACTTATCACCCGGGATCATCAGCGTCAATCCGTCCGGAGGAAACAGAGACGTATTATTCCTCCAAACCTTCATTTCACTTTCTTTTCCTTTTAAACTCCTTCCTTTCCTCAGTCCTGCTCTTTTCCCAAGTTCATGTTTCAACTGCTCTCTCTCTCTTTCTCTCTCTCTCTCTCTATGTATAAGAGATTTATTTTCAGCAGTTTTGATGTACTTGAAACGCAAAGTGACGCCACGACAGTAAACAAGCAACAAAATTTGTGTTGACCCGTGTAGGATGATTTTAAAACAACCAGTTTACAGTTAAACAACGAGCTCCTGCATCGTTAACGGATCAAAAAGAAAATTGTGAATGAGCTGCTTTGCATCAGGATTTGAAAGTAAAGTAAATAAAGTAAAGTCTTTTACTCAAACTTTTATTTGAAAGTTTTCCTTTCTTCCGCTCCCTCCCACCTCCTCACCCCGTCACTGTCTGTCTTCCTCTAATGAGACGAGCACGAACATCTCTGCGCCGCTCCTCGCCTCTGGTCAACATCTGAACCAAACGTATATACAGAAGCTGCGTATAATGGCCTGCTATCTCCTCCTTTCCACCCCCCCACCCCTCGTCCCAACTCTCATCTGTTTCTACTTAAACATGTCAGATCTCATCTTTCTCTGGGCTCCTGTGTCTGGAGGAGAAAGGGGGGCGGGGGGGGCGCTTGTTTTGGTCACATTGAGCGGAGTCACTGAAGGGATGGACGGCGGCAACTGCAGCTGCATCGCATATTCAGCGTCGGATTCGGTTATGAAATAGCTGGTTATTGTGATTCTGAGGCGAGAAAAATATTTGCAAGATTTGCATTTCTTTTTCTTTAATCATCTTCACTTGTTTCTTTCTAACCTTCTTGCTGTGTTCAACCAGCAGTGAGAAGGAAGCTGTGGGTGACGGCGCCTCCGTTCCTTTCGAGGTGCAGCTCCAATTATAACTCTGAGAGTTTGGAGTTAAGGCAGGATTTAAGAGCGAGGGGCTTATTTATTGCCATGAGTCTCTTCCTCCTTCCCATTTTTCTCCCCTCCCTCACCTCCAACCTCCTTAATCCAGCTCACAATATTGTCCGGAAATGGCTCCTGCGACAGGAGCTCTGACAAACACAGAGAACCAGTATATATATATATATTTTTCCTTTTAAGGACATCTTATTAAACCAGGTGGGGTGTTATTTGACCCTGTTTGAAGACTGTGAGAACTCGGCGGCGCAGCAAAGGAAAGAGACACACAGACATACCCAGAGGACAGAGACACACGGACTGAGAGGAAATTGGAAAAAAAAAAAGTAAAGATATAGAAATAGAAAAATTGCAAGAAGTAATTATTTTCTGCAGAAGTGGAAAGAAGAAGATGTAGAAAAAAAAAAAGAAATTCATTCAAGATGTACAAAAAACTGGAGACTCAAAAATCGCCTCTACAGGTGTGAATGTTTGTCTCTGTGTATCAGACCGGTGATAGACACTGAAATGATAAGCGGTAAAGCCATAGACTGCACATAAAGATGGACGACGCCTCCGTCACGTCACCCACAGGTTTCTGAAGAGCGGTCTTGAAGCTCAGAGTGAGCTGCTCCGCCGTCGCCATCTTGGCGGTGCCTGACTCCGCCTCCTAACTCCAGAGTAATCCAAAAATGGGCAAAGAGGTTACTGCTCACGTGTAACTAATGAATGGATATATATATACATCATGACACATTAATTAATGTGTTTTTTTGGACATGTCAGAGATAATGTTTCATGATGGATGTGATTTTAGTTAAAGAGCAAGTGAAAGACTCAAAAACATATATGCACACTGACAAAAACACAGAAAACTGACATATGAGAAGAATAAGAAACGCAATTAGTCGCCTGTTTTCATTTTAGTCAAATGGGAAAATGCTGAAGATGTGGAGAGAGAAGAGAGAAAGGCACGAGGGAAGTCATTATTGTCAGGCTGACTGTTTGTGGCTGCACTGTGTGTGTTTTGTCGGTGCATGAGCTGCTTGTGTTTTCTGTGCAGGTCGAGAGGAAAACAGAAAAGGGAGAGAGACTGAGGCGAAGGTGAGAAAGAGGGAACTGTGAGAGACGCCAGAGAAACAGCTGAGAGGATGTGAGGTGCTGCTGCAGAGAGGAGAAAGAGAAATCACTTACTCAGACATTATACCGTCAACAAAACACCTGAATGTTAAATGGTTTCGGTCGGGCTTAGGTACGGATTTGATCTGGTTTCGGTCGGGCTCAGGAACTGGATTTGGAGCAGACTCGAGTCAGGCTTGGATTAGACGAGGAGTTGGGCTCATGACAGGCTGTGATCGGCTTGTCTCGTCTATAAGATGTACTTAAAGTTTGTATTTCCCGTCCCACATCTGTTGGGTAAAGCCATTATCTTGCAGATATATACTGTAGTCTGAATTTATACACGTCCCGAAACAGGAGCACTCATTACCAACACATTAGCTGTTTTACCTCCCAATAAAGGAGTTGAGATAATCTGCCTAAACTTGATTAGAACTTATTTGATCGTTTCCTTTCTGAATGGTTTCACAAGCGATGGCCAGAAGTCAAAAACAGAACATCTTGATTCAGATAAACCTCAGTTATCTCAGTTCGATTAGATGGAAAAGTTTCCAATTCAAATGAAGATACAAATGCAAAAATGGGGGAGAAAAAAAATGGGCTTCTTTTATGCTCCAATGTCGGGAATAATGCGTCTATACTACTCTGGATAAATTTGGTTTCTCTGCCGTCATGCTGCATGCATTAGCTGTCACTCCATCTGTTTTGATTGGAGAAAGAGAGATCGAGGTTCGGAAGGGAAGAGACAGATAGACAGAGAGATAGAGAGAGAGACGGATGAAGGAAGATGGAAGAGATGAAGCGACGGAGGCTGTTATTTAATAATGTCGGAGAGGAGTGATGTGAGGATAACCAGGGGAAGTGGGAGAGCTTGCGTAGGGAGTAACGTCGGGATAGGGTGACAGGGAGAGAGCGGGAGAGGAGGCGAGGTGACGGTAGAGCGACATGGGAGTAGAATGAGGACGGTGAAAGAGAGAGAGAGAGAGAGAGAGAGGAGTAGTCCTCCTCCTTCAGAACCCCCATCCCTCCGGGGAGCAGAAAAAGTCTGGCTTGAGTTAGCCATGCAGAAGAAAAAGAGAGGGACACACACACACACACACACACACACACACACACACACACACACACACACACACACACACACACGGTACTCAATCCATCACTCCCCTCCCACCCCACCACTCGTCCTCCTCTCCTCCCTTTTCCCTCCATTTGCTGTGTGAAGGGAAAGACGGTGCATTTACTGTCCCTTTCTTTCTCTCTGTCCAGCTGTGTTGGCAGTGCTTTTTTTTGTTTTGTTTGTTTGTTTGTTTGTTTGTTTTGTTTGTTTATGTTTGTCTGCAGGACGCTGGAGTTGAACTGCACTCAGGTATGTGGGAGGGTGACGTGGGGGAGCGAGGAATGTGGGGGAGGAATGTTTCAGCATTACAACCCTCTCTCTTGCTCCATTTACTTACCTGTCTGTCTCTCTATCGGCTCTTACCTGTTCGCTGCCTGTTACCTGGACATGGGATATGTCGACTTCAGATTCTCATGTGTACATTTTGGGGATTTTGCTCCTTCTGTGGTTCAGGTCTGGTTAAATTTAGGCGACTAAAACTTCATGGTGAAGCTCAGAGAAAGATCTCAGCGATGAGCGTAATAACAGCATGAGGCCGGGGTTTGGGAAATGTTTTGTTTACATTCACATCGTGTTTGGGTCGGGCTCTGGTCGGGCTGGATAATAGTTTTGGGGTCAGGCTTGGAGTGGTTTAGGATCTGGGGGTTGGCACGGGCTCGGATCGGGCTCGGACCAGGCTAAGACTCAGGTTCGGGTCGAGTTTAGTTCAGGCTTGCGTCAGGATTGGATCGGGTTTCAGATTTGGGTCGGACTCGTGTCAGGCTCGGATTAGCCGAGGAATTGGGCTCAAGCCTGGATGGACATTGGTTTCAGCTCGGGCTGGTTGTGATTCTATGTGAAATATAGTTAATATCAACCCTGGTCCGAGCCTGAGAACATAAATATTAAACATTTGAACCATTCATTATTAATTCTTAGTATAAAAATTACAATGATGAGATAATGAAACAAACTGAGTGAGTGTTTGATGTAAAAACCTTTATAAATAGGATATAGGTTGAGCTGCTGTTATTTCACATCAGTCAACAACAGAGAAACAGATTTATTGATATGGAAATGAACATGGACTGTTTCTCAGTCACGTGTCGGATGTCACAGGGTGAGCGCTAACACCTCGTCTCCTGCTGTCGCTGCCTTAACAGCTCTGTCTTCACTTCAACATTTTGCAGATATTAAACTGAACTTGAAGCCTTGAAGGCTGCACAACTGAGCAGAGATGTGTGTGTGTATGTGTGTGTGTGTGTGTGTGTGTGTGTGTGTGTGTGTGAAAGACAGAAGGGGAAAGAGGAGAATGTAAATGAATACAGAAATAACTCAGATATATTCATCCATAACGCATGCATACGTTTAAAATCACCTCTCTTTTGCCTCTATCAGACTGTTTTGACATTAACTTCTGCTTTTCATTTTCGACGCAAATGTGTCACACACCTGTTCACTCTACCCATCAAACACACAGATTTGTCTTTTACACCGCTGCAAAATTTCTGTCTTATCATTGGTTCTCATGGTTGTACAACACCGCCTGTGTGTAGAAGTGTGTGTGTGTGTGTGTGTGTGTATTTCACAATGTAGTTATGTGAAAAGAGAGCTGTTTGGAGCTAAACCAGGAATCCCAGAGGAGAACGGTGTCAGATCTCTGTGTCTCTGTAAGTTGTTTCAAAGTTCAGGAAACTGTTTGGTCGTCCTGGTTTTCACTGACAAAGTCGAAAATCTTTCTGCAGGAGAAAAAAAAAATAAAAAAAATAATAACCCCATCTGATCAGAAACAGAAGAAAAAAGCTGCAGAGACGTATCAACAGGTTACACATGCTGATGCCACATGCAGATTCACAGGCGACAAACACAGCAGAAACTCACATATAGTGCTCATTCATACTGGATGCTGTACGTGTGAGAGGTCGTCAGGATCTCGTCCCATCTTTAATGATAAATACATTTATTTGTATTTGTCTGTATTCTTAATTTGATTTTTGTCCAGAGCAAATCACACAAAGTGCATTAAAGCTCAGTGGGAAAGAGCTAGATGAACTAAATCATGTGCTGGACTAGTACATAAATATGTATTCCAAATGACAAAATTAGCTCCACAATGTGCTGATAGCTGCTTTGAAATGCCGCGTTTACACGTGGTTCCTTTTGTTGTGTTTAACGAGCTACGAGCTACGAGCTAACACATCTGCAAAACAGGAGAAATTCATTCCAAATTTTTATCCCATGCAGCTGCAAAAACACAGAATGAATCCCAGGTTTTGTGCAACAGCGACTCCGAACAGCAGACTTTGTTTTACAACTTCGCCGAATTTCTTTTATCCCTGAATATGAGACAGATATTTAGAAGATGACAATACTACCTTAACTTTAAGCTTTAAAAGGAGACAGCTATCCGGCAAAGTGTCTGTGTCGCTTTTAGCTGTAACAAACCTTTTCTTTTATTTGATGAGATTCTAAACAAACCGGCAACAGGCGAAAGATTTGACGCACAAGAGCATTTTTGCACACACGTCATTGACATTGGATATGCAACACTTGAATGCTCCCTCAGTATCAGTGACACAAAAATAACTTGCGTTTCCTTCACTCGTAATTCCTGCAGCGCTTTTGAGTCTCTGCAGCTGATGCGATTTCACTTTCTACGCTGGGTGAACTTGTGATAAGAGTCACATGTTGAGCTCATAATTATCATGTCATTTGCGCATAACAAGCGATTTAGCCTGCTGGTTCTCTAGGACGCCCCATTCTTTCATTTTTTTTATTTTTCCCCCTCGGTGTTTGAAGGTATTTTGTTATTTAAGTGTAGATTTGTGTCCCATCAATGTGTCTCAGTACCTCCCAAAAAGATTAGGGGCCAATTTCACAGCCAGGGATTAAGCTTCATCCCTCACTAAACTCATTTTTTCCCCCAATGGAAACCTCCATTGAGACAGAAAATTACTCTCAGACTTGTAGCAGCATTTATGTCTGTGATACCAACCGACCCCCCTGCACCCCCCCCCCCCACCACCACCACACTCCTTCATAAGTTTGAGAATCACTAATTATCCCACAGCTTTCCTTCGCAGCGGTTTCATTATTTAGCTGCAAAGTTTTAAAAGTGTGCATAACCCCTGAAGTACTTACGTGTTGTTACAAAATGAGACCTCGACTATGTGGAAGGAAGGAAGGAAAAAAGAAAAGGTTTTTTAATCCAACAAAATATAAATAAATAACATAAAAAAAATGTGTTGGTGAAGTGAGGAAACATGTCGAGGCTGGATGGTGGATCTGTTTTCCACAGTGAATATGTAGTGTTTTGGACTTGAGTGGAGAACTTCTTGTCCCCGGTGTCTGACCGCAGCGTGTCCAGCAGTATTAGGTTATCTGCTCTCCGGGGATTAACTGATTTTCTCTGGTCTGGAGGAATGTGTGTGAGACAGCAGATCAGAGTACATCCACCCCCCCCCCCCACCCCCCGCCTGAGGAGCCGGAGCCTGGGACTTTACAGCGAGTGTGTTTGCATTCATGCACATTAATATTCAGGATATCTGCCTCAGCCTTGCAAAGGTCTTTTTTTAAAATATATATATATAAACATGTAGTGTTCAGAAACATAAGAGTCATGTAGGAAAAAGAACAGACATAGTGCAAGTTTGTGTGTGTTGGTTATTTAGTTTATTTACTTTTGAAGGTCTTATCCTCTCAGCTCAGGTTTGGCTTTTTGCACGAGAGATTTTCTGTATTTTCTGTTTGAAGTCTCAGTTAGAAAAAGTTTATGTCAGTAGTACTTACACTAAATTAAATTAAATATTGATATCGTGCTAATATTACACATATAACATCTTGATGGAAGATATTAGGCCTTGAGGAGCTTTTGTTTATCCGTTCATCTGGTTGTCTTTACACACTCTCTATTCAGTCTAATTCTTTTGCCAAAAAAGAGACAAAACACACATTAAAGTTATTTTTTTAGGGCATTTTTTTGCCTTTAATTCCTGTAGTGACAGTGAAGGGGCCACAGCTCGGACTCGAACCAGGACCAAGCCTTCATGATGCACCAGGTGAGCTACCAGCCCCCCCCCCCCGATAGCACTATTACTTTTCTTTTCGTGACACTCCATGAAAGTGGATTTGGTAATATTTGAAATAAAATGTGATAATAGCTGTGGGGTTGTTGCTAGGATACTGTCACTGAGACGGTCCTGATGAAACAGGTTATCTGCGACTTTGAGTGTTAAACTCTTGATACCTAACAACGGGTTTTTCTTTAACGTCTTGATTTGGGCTTTTACCAGATGTTGTAAACAGAACATCTGGATATCCCAAACATTAATGGGATCAATGGGAATTTAATACTAGTAAATATTTGGTAGTTCATGTCTTTTTTTTTAGCTGTGAGGGTGAAAATGTTCACAGGGCTACAGGGTAATTGTGACCCTGAGCGCAGCCTTACAGGCGTCCCTTATTGTATTAACCAGCGGCG
Source organism: Seriola aureovittata (assembly GCF_021018895.1). NCBI lineage: Eukaryota > Metazoa > Chordata > Actinopteri > Carangiformes > Carangidae > Seriola > Seriola aureovittata. The sequence continues at coordinate 15,910,429 of NC_079386.1, forward strand.
TAATTTGTCTGGTATCTTGTTAAAACGCATTTGTATAGATTTAATGCTGTGCTGTAATTGATTTAGAAAAGATATTTCATTTGTGACCCAGATTCTTGAAATCAACATGACACAACACACTCGGTATTCTTTAGTTTCGGCCTCAGTGTCCTCTCTCCTCGTGCGGCCTCGGTCAGATTACTCACCACAGCCGAACGCTTTTGACAAATTACGCCTCGTGCGATGTTGTTTCCCACGCTTCTCATCCGTGCCTGTGGGGATGACATCAACCAGCAGCGGCGAAAGCATCTCGCAGCGATGATATCATGTGTTATTGTTGCTGCTGGGCTGATCACAGGGAAGTCTCAAAGGGGTATTTTAAAGGCAGCCGGCCACTCGGAGGGATTATGTGCACTTTCAAGTGATGTGACAGACTGTGGCTGGTGGAAGCCCAAGTTCAGTTTCGGTGATTTTCTTCGCAATGGAAGGATTCGGTTTTCGCAGCCAAGCTAATGTGCCAATTTGTTTGATTCCCATTGCCCCGATGATCCAAAATATCACATCACGCTCCTCTGTCGTTTTTCCAGCTCTAGAGTTTTTTAACTTCAAAAATAAATCCTTGATGCGAACAAAAACCTTTTTTTGTAATTTCTGCATTCCAGTTTCTACCAGCAGCTGCAGTAAACGGCTTGAGGTTTCCTTGCAAAATGAGCTTCAGAGCCTTTGTGAAAGGCTTGTTATTCCAACCTCTCAAATGGTTTTAACCCTGAAATGATCTGTTCGTGCCACCGCTTGAAGAAACCATGACAAAAGATCCAATTCCAAACCTTCATTGATTTTTGGACAATTACAAATCACCCCCTGAACTTCATCTCTGCAGGATCTAGTCTGATTTTAACTTTCTTTAACATTAGGCACAAATTGCTATCTGTTTTTTTTTTCCCTCTCAAATGTTGCGCAGCTCATTTTGTAACAAAAATCCCTGAAATAAACAAAAAAGTGACCGGACTTGGCCTCGCCGCATGTTGGAACGAATACCGGCGCTTTTCTCCATTTATTTGTATTGTTCTTTGGCTTTGGGGGGAGCTAAATGTTTAACCACCAACCAACAACACTGATTATTATTTAATTAAGGGACTGCAGAGTAAGACTGCAGGAGGCAAATGAAATTAAAGAGCATAACAGAGCAGAACTAAATACCAAAACACAGGGTATAGGCCTAATCCTCCCTCGGCACAACAATGTGGAGCGGGTGGAGGAAAGTGGAGTGTTTGTCTGACTGTGTGCGTGTGTGTGTGTGTGTTGTTGGACTTGTATACGTATGAAGATCAAATGGCAGCTCGAGAAAGATAATGGAAACCCTCTAAAGGGAGGAAGGTTTGGCCCTTGTTCTCCTTATTAAAAGGCTGACTTGAGGTTAAGAATGAGGTCTAGGAGTAGAGTTAGCTTCAGGCCTTGTTCTTCAACAAGAGGGTCTGGGTTGACTTTCTTTGTTTAAACCCACAGACCTTTATACTTCTCGCTCCCTAAGGTCCCAAAGGTGCCAAAAAATGCTGCATATTTCAGGCTGGATTACAGTCCAATGTGGATGAAATGATGCACAAGACCAACGAATCCCTTATGGAATCCTTCTTTTTCATGTTCTCCATTTTTTGCTCGTGCATTGCTGTGTTTATTGGCGTTTTACCAACGGCAACTGCCAATCAGATGAAGGGTGGGAAACCTGCACGCGTCCTCAGGAAACAAAACATGGACCTACCCATAAAAGCATTGCTCCATAGCACTACTAGTGGCCTAAAACTATGTCGCAATAAAAGTTTTAAAAAAGTTTACGATCTAGGTTATTCGACAAAACTTCAAGTTGTGGCGCCTGTTGTATCGGACTGCTGGAAAGCCACGGCCATGTTTAATTGGAACGATATCGCGAGAGGAGAAAAACCCAACATCACTCAATGGAAACAAAGACAATTCGCAATTGTGTTTTATCGACTTTTCTAAAAAAAACAAACATTTTGTTTTTGTTTTGAAGACACGTTGCTTGTTGCATTTTCAGTTGGGTGTCAGGTCCCTATCCACTAACCTCCAACTCTCTTTAACTTTATATTGCCTTTTCTATCTCACTGCACATCGCACTTGGCCGCCTGTCAGCCCATGTTCTTTTTTAATGCTGTTAACTGAGGAGTGAACATGCTCTGCAGCCTGTTAATTTAACCCCAAGGAACCCCTCAGCGGCGTATTAGAAGAGAGAGGCTGATGTCGGCCAAATAAAACATGTTGGAGATGATGTCAGCATTGTTTTTATTAATGCAGATTGAAATCCTGACTCAACCGTCTGGCTCACAGTCTTTGAGCATGGTGGTACCAATCTGGACAGTCTAGCTTTTTTTTTTTTTTTTTTTTAATTCAGAACGGGATGACAGTTGTAACAAACAGGGATCACCTGTTGCATAACAGTCTGCATGAGAGATCGGGAAAAAAAAATAATAATAGAATTTGTCTATTTGCTCCAACTGACCTCAATCTGCAGAGACAATAAATCTGTCTGCTGGACCTCGCTGCAGATGAAAGCTATACGCATCAGTAAAGACAAGATACGATCCATAATTTAAAATGCAGGAGCACTGCATGCTAGTGTTACCCATGGTAGAACTTATCAAATGTGCTCAAAGGATCATAATGTTGTTGTTGCATGTCATTAGCCACAAATACTCTATACTTAATATTACTGGCAACCATTTTCCAAAGCATACCATACATTTCAAATTGATTATTGCCTTTTTCATAGCCAATAATGTGCATCAATCTGGAGCAGTGTTAGCCCACAGTTTAAAAGAGCTATTTATTAAGTTTTGCTATTGCTGCGTAGCCAACGTTAGCATTAACAGCTGTTTACTTACCTGTCTTGCCAAGAGCTTCAGCTATTGTTGCGTTTACAAGACAAGACGTTATAAATACGCCCTCTGAGCAGCGCTACTTCTTCAGGGCAGGTTGGAGGCCGCGGTGACTCGGTATCGGAAAGTGACGAGTCGGCCTGACTGGTTAGCATTAGCACTGAATTCAGTAGAAGAAAAGAAGTGATGGAAATAAAAGCAAAACAAGAAGGTTGCTTTGCACCACTGGTTACAGCTCTTGGTGAGTAAAGGAATGAAGTTTGATGCTGAACTCGAAACGTTTCCTCTACACTAGTAAGTAAACAGCTGTTAATGCTAACGTTAGGCTATGAAGCAATAGCAGAACATATAAATAGCTCCTTTTAAAGAGCGCCTTTTTGAAGAGCCTTCATTTACATACAGGTAAATAAAACTTTTTACCTATAAGCACATGTAATATGCGTTATTTTATTCAAAGTAAATAGTTGATAGAAATAGTTAAAAAGAAGTTGTATAATGTCTTCTGTGTCTCTGGATGTCGTTAGGGTCACTGTTTGATCTTGGAGAGGAATAATTTTGAACAGAAGGCCTGGATTTGCTATCAAGAGTCATTGTGGGAAGAAAGAGGGTTTGGAGCTTGAGTCATATAAGAGACTAAAAGTCAGGATGTCTTGACTATTCTTTTATTGTTCTGTCTTAACTGTATGGGAGTATAACACGAGTTCACTATCATATCCCCTTAACGAGTTGATTTTCACTGCATATTGAAGTGAACTTAAACCACTGACAGCCTCAGAAGAAGGGCAGTAATCTCGAGTATACAAGTGTCTTACTGTGTCTCGCAGTGCTGAGATGTAGCGTGCTGCTGTTGCGTCAGAGTTACCTTCAGGGTGTTAAAGCCTCAGGCAGACAAGGGAGCACACTGAGCCGAATAGAAAAGATGTTATTTTTAAAACATTTTAGTTTCACGCATCATCGCACTGTCTTGTTTGTTTATTCCCAACCTGCCAAAGTCTTTTCCCTTCTTGACCACTTTCTTTGCTCTTTTTGTATTTCTTGCCTTCTTCTTTTATCATCTCTTTTTGTCTTCATTTAATAGATACATCCCTTCTTCCTTCTCCCTTTCTGTCTTTTTCCTCTGGTTTTTCTCTGTGGACGTGGATGCTAATATGCCAGCCTGATACAGATGATGGGTGGATGATGAAACGCTTCGCTTGGAGGGACAGAAAGAAAGAAAAGTACAAAAAAAAAACAAGAAAAAACAAAAAACAAAACTGTGAATAAAGACCTAAAGGGATGAATGAATGGAGGGAGGGAGAGGGGAACAGAGAGGAGAGAAAGAAGGAGATAAAATGGTAGAAATCGAGGAAGGGAAGAGGCGAGAGAAGGGGATGGAGAGATGGAATGATATCCAAAATTTCCCCTGCCCCATGTGGTCCTCCTCACCCCGCTGAAATCTTTCCCCTGTGCCACCCCCCCAACCCAATCCCACCCCCCCATCATCACCACAACCACATTATCTGTCCCAAACCAGGGTTATATAACTAGATTGGGGTTCTGAGCCAGAAATTTCCTTATATAACCCCACTCTCTCAGACCACATTGTGACAACAGCTGAATTTTTTACTTCTGGTAATAATTCAAAGGTTTTTATTCCCATTTCTGTGGGAAAAAAAGACTCAAAAGTTCTCCAAAAAAGTTTTTTATTTACTTATTTCTTCTGTCAGACGTGAAGAATTTTACCACTGGCAGTAAAATTGTGGCGACTTTGCTCACTAGCTGCACCACATGGTAGAAAGAGGTAGTTAATTGAATTCAGAGGACTTCATCACCCAGATTTCTTACAGCAGGATGTTAGTAGTAGCCCACATCATATCATGTAGATGGTGAATAGTAGTTTCGAGTAGGAAAAGTAGGAATTATGGGTAATTTCTCGCAGCTATAGTGACTTCTGCTTGGCTGCGTCTTTATGTTTGGTAACAGAATTTACATTCACATTCTCGTTTGCTGATACAGTCCGACCCTTTATTGTGTTGCTGTTGCTTCAGGGTTTGTTGTCGGACAATCTTCAATATTTGGCCACCGGTAGCTGAACGAATGCACAAGCCTGGGATTGTTGCGCACACAAACCCTCTTATCACTGGAATTCGTACAGCTGTTCATTCCTTAGAGAAATACGTTAAAATAAAGTATTCAGTTAAAGCAGCTGCTGTGTGCTGCAATCTGCTCTTCAACAAACTGTCTAAGAGCAGTTGTTATAAAGCGTCAGTCTCTCACCTTTTTGTGGCTTATACGTGACTAAAGTTGCATTTCACCACACAAATTAAATACCTAGATATGCGCACACAAAAATACACATCAGTGTATTTATTTCCATCAACTTTTCAGTGGCTGATATTTTGTGAAAGGTTGTAACATTTTCTCTTGCAGTGGACTTTCAGTTCAAGTTGAAGCTTTTAAATCCTGACACTTTGAGTTAAAAGGTTTTTTTTTTTTCCTGAGCTGCTATAATGCATGTGTCACATTAGATCATATCATGTTATTTTATGTAACGTAATCCATCAGTGAAAAGCCCGTGTTGTCTTGTGAGATAAAGGATTTGTCTGGATCAGACTGTGGTGAGGCAGAGGAACACTAATATATTTTAATTCCTCCCACATTTTCTTATCAATCTGCTAACATTAATCTGGCTCTGTAGGGGGTGGATTAGCAGATTAACAGCCCCCCTACAGTGTACATACACGTACGTGCATGTGTATTAATGCAAATTTTCTTACATGGAGGGATTAATACAAGCTTTAAGACTGCAGGTGACAGTAGCCGAATGCCATCTCCCTGTCAGAATAAGCAGATAAAGAGAAAGAAGTTGGGACAATATGTTGTACTTGGGCTGTTAAGTGATGACTGACCACAGCGAGCACAGGATGAAGGCCTGAAGCGCCCCCCCCCCCCCCCCCCCCCCCCGACAGCAAGAGAGAGTAATAGTTTTCAATATGTGTACATGACACACAGTCAAGCTTGTACAAGACATATGCTAAAGATTATATTGTTAAAAATTGACCAATCATGGGTCAGTATAGCTCAGATTCAATATTGTGTTAACTTAACCCAGTACCCATTGGTGGGTAAACCTCACATGGTTGTTTTGATCCAGTATCCCAACAGTAATATAAAAAATAAGATTAAAACTGGGTCAAAGCAACCTGTTTATTCTGGCTAAAGCTAACCCAGTTTAGCATTGGCGCCATATCGACTAACCAGCCGTTCAAAATTGTGTCCACCATTTAAAAATATTGATTTTTAACAAGTAAAGAGTATGCTAACTGCTAATGCTGTGGTTGAAGCGTGCTAACTTTGAGCTTGTGAATATTATAACATTAGCATTCTTACAGCTAACGTATCGGCTAGCTAACGTTACATGCTAACATTATAATGTCAACAGTAACTATAGGCGTGTTACTATGCTAATAGTAGTACATTATACTTTAACGTTACATTATGTTTTAACATTAGCATTCAGCTCAAAATGCTACTGAAAGTTGTAGCATGTTTAACAAGCTAAGCTAAACCTGACAAGCTGAGTTAATTTTGTTTTTGCCCCAATAGCGGTGTGGATCTTTTATTAGCACCACAGCTTCAGTTTACCCTTTTCTTTTTGCTGTTTCTTGTCTTATTTTTTGACGTTAGCCCACAACGAAATACAGTCCTGAGTCATCATGGCGGCATGAGTGTTGTAAATCATAAAGTGTGTCTTGTCTTATATCAGCATCTGTCTCCTTTTCACGCTCTCCTTGATAGTTTTTTTTTTTTATTTCTCTCTGGAGCCCAGTATGAGCAGGACTAATATCACCAGGGGACGCCACATAACTTGTTCTACTTGAGGGAGCTGCTGATGATTTCAGCAGCTTACAGCTCTGTCAGGCCTTTTAGTTTGTAGAAATTGTTGAAGACAGAGCTCCCATGACGATACAGCTCCGGTGAGAATTAAACTCTGCAATCTCTTCAGGAATTTTCTGTACTTGGTGATTGTTTTTTCTTCCTCCTCGTCTTCATCTCTTCTTCTTGTACCATTAAAAATAGAGATTTCATAGAGAAACAATGATGAAAGGAAAGGTTTGGTATTTTTTTTCTATGTATATGATGTTGGCTTGGGGTCATTTTTCATTCATGATTCAATTCATGTTCATTTGGGTGGAACCTGTATTGGCTTGGGACACAGTTCTGTCTGAAACTCACCTATTTACAGTGAAATAAAGACATTTCTTTTTTAATGGACATTTTTTCCTTGACAGGGATTTTAATGAAAAATTTATGTAAGAAAATTACAGCATAAAACGATGGTCTGAGCGACTGAACCCATCCAGTCTAATGAGGTTGTTTCAAATGATTTAATATTTACTCATTCCTATTTATAGTAGTTATATATAGTATAGTATATATATAGTATATATATAGTATATATATATATATATATATATATATATATATATATAGTGGGCACATTTACATATCAGGATACCATAGTATATGATTTAAGGAAGCATCTGCATTCATTAGGTTGTGGATTTTTCTTTAGTTTGTTAACAAGTGTGTTCGGTCACATTTGTTCTCCATGTCCTGCCTTGCCCTTTGCCCACATTTCCTGTTCTTTTATTACACACACACACACACACACACACACACCCTCACACTCAATCACTGCAGATATCCCTCAGGTGTGTCCTCTCTCCCTCGGTCAGTCCCTCTATCTTGACCTCAGTCCTTGTGTTGTTGTTGTTGGCTGTAGTTTCGCGGTCGGTACAAATCTTTAGTGTTTGGCCTTGGGTCACTGGACAAATGGACAAGTCTGGGAAATCTTATGGATTAAGTTGTTCACACACATACAAACTCACACGCACACACACGCACACACAACTGCCGACTGTCGAATTGAGTTTGAACGAAACGAAAGTAAAACAATAGTAAGTAATAAAAAAGTTAATCAGAAAGTAGATTCATACCTGCAGGATGAAAGATGAAAGTCACACACACACACACACACACACACACACACACACACACACACACACACACACACACACACACACACACACACACACACAGAAAGGCAGGATTAAGGGCTAAGGATGGCTTTAAGGATGTGGTGTTTGGCAAATGAAATCTCTGTAGACATTTATGTTAGTAGCGTGTGTGTGTGTGTGTGTGTGTGTGTGTGTGTGTGTGTGTGTGTGTCTGTCTAGGGCAGTCCCTGCAGTGGATCACACTATATTCTCAGTTATTCCCCTGGTCTGCTCTCTAAGGGCATGAACACACACTCATAGATACACACACACACACACACATTTTTGTGTATCAGAGTGTAATCTGTGTCCGTCCTGTCAAAGTCCTCGCTCAGCGGGAATCATTAAAGAGCAGTTAATTACCCATAATCCACTCTGGGCCAGATGTCTGCTCTGTTGGAGTGGTCAGAATTTGTGTGTTTGTGTGTCAATATTTGCTCTTATTTGTGGCGCTCTCCTCTTCCTTTTCCTCATATCTTCACCCTCATGCTCGTGCTGTTTTTCTTCTTCCTCCTCCTCCTCTTCCTCCTTTCCTTCATCCTTTGTGTGGAGAGACTTTACTCTTCTTCTCTGTCTTTTTATTTTGTTGTATTTGCCTCCTTCTCTCTCTGTTTGTGTCTCTCCCTTCAAATCCATCCATCCCTCCCTCTTTATCTCTCTCCACCCCTCCCTCCCTCCCTCCCTCTTTCTCTCTCTCATTTTCGTTCGTACTCACTCGGACCTGGAGGCACTCACAGCTGACTTGTTGCAATCATCACAGAACAAACTTCAGTCCAAACCTGCTGTCCGATCCATTGTGAGGTACTGTGACAGTCTGTGTCGATATGTGTGTGTGTGTGAGAGTGTGAGAGACTCTGTGTGTGTGTGTGTGTGTAAGAGTGTGTGATCTTACATGTTACATGTTTCTCTATGATCCCTGTTTGTAGCGTGAAGAGCATCTGATACTATCTCAGACTTTGAGCCGTGATAATCGACTCCCGGGTGATAACAGACGCTTTATGGCTTCATGGTTATTTTACAGTTTAACTGGATCAGCAGATCTCAAGTTCACTTGGCACAGGAAAATGTGAGATTTTTAAGTGTGTAACCTGACAGCCAACCAACCAAACAGTATGTGAGGATGATTTCTATGTTGTTTCTTTTAAATAAATTTCTAAGTGTCAAAGTTCGTACTTGAAAGCAGCAGTTGACAAAACAACCGTAATATGTAGAAGTCGTTCTGGGGCTTTCAATCGTATCACACAGTTCTCTTCACCAGATTGAGTTTGTTTGCGTTTTCATCTGAAGGTTTTGAATATGTTGATGACTTCTTGTCCACGTTGAGACATAAAGTTTATTTTTTGACCTTAGAAAGAAATTAGTGGCTGATCTTAAAGTTCACTTTGTCACAGAGGAAAACGTGTCAACTACCTGAATCGTTCAAATCAAGGGTATTTTGACGTGATGAATTACTGATACTGGTTAAACTCTTAAACAATCAAACAGTATTTGAGAATATCTCGTTCCTCTGCTGTTTGTAATATAGAATAACAGTCATGGGGATTCATACGAATGGAATATGTCCAAATAATCATACACATTTTGAGTTTCAGTTCCTTTTGACCTTATGAGTCTCACCTGAAGGTCCCCTTTAGTGGTTGTTCTGGAGCTTTAGGCTATCTCAAATGATCTTCAACTGTTAGTTCTCAAATTTCTATTTTTCTGAGCGCTTCATTGACTTTAAACTCACCGCCATGTGTTAGCAATAGCTTGGTATTGCTACATCACCAAGTTTCTAGCGGCACCAGATGAACTTCGCTGTGCCACTTTCCGCTGTGACCTGGATTTAAATCTTGAACGAGGCTGGAATTAGTAAATTTTCTCATCAGCTTTTAATCGACACACTAAAGATTCATTGAAAATTAAGGGCAAAACTCGAAAATCCAAATCAGGATTAACTAACTTTGGCTGAACCATTTCTCTCTGTGTGTGTCCCCAACAGTCATTAAGAGGAAGAAATGTAGTTCATGACCGTCTTGTTGGACGATTTCCAGCCTCAGCATGGGGTCTACCTTCAAAGAAAAGTTTCTTGCCCTTGAATAACCTCAACACCTCCAAAACCTTTGCAACAGCACAACTGGAAACAAGCAATTTTCTCTGGACAAATAAGGTTTTTGCAGGTGAATCAAGGACATAAAACAAGGTTTAATTTACTTTAAATTTACTGAAGAATCACTGTGTACTCCTAAACCAGATTTGTTTTGCAAGCTCCTGAAAGATAAGGCGAGTTATACGAGTTTTTACACCTTGTTACTACCTCTGTGCAGAAAAAAAACAAAACAAAAGCAAAGAAACAAATTGCTGTAATGTGCCTCCCTTTCATTTGTTTGAACTGGACAAACGGGTAAATCATTCCTGGTGTCATTTTTCTTTCCAAGTAGTGGCTCTTTGAACAAACCCTGGTGGAGGCAAACAAAGCTTGTTGCAGAGAAAGAAAAGGAGAGAGACCTTTTTGTTTGTCCTGTTTTGATCTCTTGTTTCTCTCAAATTAACTTTCTGTTTTGAGAACGTTTGGCTTGGCTCCGTATTGTTAGTGTGTTGGTTCAAGGTTGGGCCACGATTATAGGAGGGAGATAAGAGGACAGTAAATATTATGGGTGCCTGGGTGAGATTACGACAGCGAAAAAGTCGGATTTCTTGCCACCCTCAGGTGAACCTGTGTGAGAACTGAAGTGGTGTTGAAGAGGAAGATAGATCTGCTGGTCGCTCTCGTGAGAATATGGCATGAGAAAGAGAGACAGAAAACAAGAGTGGGAATGTGAAATCTTTCACCTTGTCGGGCTTTTCTGGGACAGACAGGGACAAAGAGACGAGAGATTGGAGATAAAAGGAGATACAAGCACAGAGCAAGAGGTTGAAATGGTAAAAAGGAGACAAAGCGGTGTAAAGAAAGAAGACAAACTGTGTGATAAAACGAGCTGTCAGCATAAGACGGAGTCTAAAACGGGGAGAGAGAGTGAGAGAGAGAGAGAGCAAACGTCCCCGTTATTCACAGTGATGTCTGACAAGATGTAGCCGCTTGTGTGAAATCGATGCCGTCGACTTAACGAGATGTTCTGAAAAATGGCTGGCAAAATGGCAAATCAGCAAGAAAGGGAACAGCTTGCTCTCTAACGGCGCACTGTATCCCCAAATCAACCCCCTCCCCCTCCCCTCCGGGCCTCGACACCGTTACGTAAGCGGCGGGATCGAATATAGGCAAAAGCTAAAAGCGATCTTTGTGGGAGGCCCAGGGATGAGTCTGGATTAGTGATGGTTTAGGGATATTTGTAATAGGGAATCCCAGCAGATTTCGCTGGGCAAATATGTTTCTCATATGCCAGGGAACATTAGCTGCTCTTTCTCATGGCAAAAGAACAAGGAGTAAACGAGCTAGAGGATGGCTTCTTCGGGATTGTGAGAAGTTTAAACAACGATTGGGGACAGATTGGATTGAATTTGGTACAGACGGATAAATTAATGAATCAAGATACTTTTGTTTATGACTAAATACTCGCAGAACTGATGACATTCCCGTTGGCCTCCGCTAATTAGCAAGTGTTAGCATGCTAACCCTCTATGCTAAGAGGGTGAACGTGGCAATCATTGTACCTGCCAGACATCAGGATGTTAGCATTTGTAATTGTGAGCATTTAGCATTTAGCCTCAAGCTCCTTTGTGCCTAAGTACAACCTCACTGAGTTGTGAGCGTGGCTGTAGCTCCGTGGTCTAGTTCAAGATGGTGGAGATGGATCTGGGGTCGTAATGTAAAGCCTCTGTGACATTAGCTGATTGAATTTACGGCAACAGTTCATTTCAGATTCTGGTAACTATTGGACTATTTTCTGACATTTTGTTGACCAAATAATAAATTGATTTATTGAGCAAACAATTAGTACATTGATTGGTTATGAAAAAACGAGACTTCTGGCCCAATTATGCCTCGGTCCCTCGGCCCGAGTCTGGCCCATATATTTGCACATCTGGGCAGAGTATTTACTGACAGCCGGAAGATTTTCTATGTGTAGTCCAGAATTAGTCCAGATGAGGAAGTAGCATCTTATAATCATGCCGTATATGGGCCAGATTTGGGCCTTGGAACCGGGGCGTACACTGGGCCCGAAGAAAACAAGCATGTGGCCCAAACATGGGCCGAATTTATTTTGCTATATGGGAAAGTTGCAGCCCTCGATGAAGGTTTAAAAGCTTGACGATAACCGTGATATTTAAAAAATGAAACAATGATATGATGTCAACAATACACATATATAATATTGTGATGCAAGGCATTGTGGATCTTTTGTTTATCAGTTTGTCTGTTTGCCTTTTCACTCTTCATCTAGTGTAATTATTTACAGACTCTCTCTCTTCCTCCTACACTCCCGTTTGAGTCTAATCCATTTACAGATAGATGGATCTGGTTGCTATCGTGTTAATATCGTTATCATGATGTGTTTGTCCTTGATAACCATGTAGTGAAAATGTGATACCTACTCTAGGGTCAATCCTGAACTGTAGTACCTTCCCTGTAAAGAGCGAGAATAGAGAGGCAGAGAAACAGACACCATCCATCCTACAAAAAACAACCAACACACCCTGAAACCATAATGATGCTAATAAAGTGAAGAATAATTTACTGAAATTTATCTCCTGGCGAAAGGAGATGAGCTGTGAAGTCGTTTTTCTCAGTTTCACTGCTCAGGCTGTTACTGCTGCGATTGCTTTTGGCAGGAGGGCGAAAGTAAACATCCCAGTGAAGCCACTGGAAGAAAAACAGACGGAAGTCATTGTGCTGGAATCTCATCTTCATTTCCTCATGTTTGATGCTATCAGTGTATTACCAGAGAAATAAAACGGAAACGAACTGGAGTGTACGAGGGGACGGCGTATCACAACTGCAATCAGACAAGGCTTCATTTAGATATAGACACATCATGTTTGTCATGATGGTGACACCTGGTAAAACATAGGCAGGTACGGTGGTAGAGGAAGGTTACCATGGATATTCATACAGGTTGAGTGAAGACAAAAACAATGAATTCAAAATGTTCCATATAACTTATTTATAATAACGCTTTATTCATTTTAATTTGCCTTAAAACAGCTGGAATAGACAATATATTTATCTTTAACTCAACATTATTTGTAGAGATGTTTAAATAAAGAATCATTTGTACAGATTTTGCTGGTGGCAAAACGATAAACAACTATATACACATTTTGGAAACATGTCACTACCTTAATTAATAATTAATCAGTGAATATTTTGAGAAAAAAATAGATTCTTTCACTCTCTCCTCTTAAAATAAAATAACTGCTTACTTGAACACCAGATTAGATCACTAAACGTGGTTCTGGCTGTGATATCTTTGTCTCGACTGCTGATATTTTAGAGCTCTTCAGCACCTTTCTCTATCAGCTGTTTATCAGGATGTGAGATCAGCAGCAGTGAGAAAGAGGAGGAGGAGGAGGAGAGGTGATAGAGCAGAGCAGAGCTGGAGGAGGAGTGAGGAGGGAGCAGATTTATGGCAGCAGGTTCACTCTCATTGTAACGGATCAATGTAAGGACACAGAGTTGTTTTTAAACATCTTAAAAACCAGTATTAACGTGTAATATTTACATTAAAACACATTGATTTAATATCTGCCTGCTAATACATGAGTTTTACTGTCACTATGTTTATTCGTATATGGACCCCAGGGAGAACAGCTGGTGTGATACAAGAACTAATTGGGGTCAAAATAATCTATCAAACTTGCACTGAAAAAGCAACAGCAGAAACTAACTGCCACCTAAATTAGTAAGGTCAATATCCAAGACAGAGGCCTGTTTGCTTTGTCCAGCCAATATGGTGGTTGCACTTATAAGTGGCCTAAATATTTTGTATTAATACAACTTTAAAGGAGCTATTTGTAAGTTTTGCTAATGCTACATAGCTAACATTAGCATTAACATCTGTTTACTTACGAGTGTTGCCAGAAGCTTCAGCCATCGTTGCCATTTACAAGACAAGACGTTATGATACGTCCTTTGAGCAGCGCTACTTCTTCAGAGCATATTGGACGTTACAGTGACTCGGTATCGGAAAGTGATAACACCGGAGCTAGCTGATTAGCATGCTAACTTGCATGCTAACTAAGACGGTTGCTTTCAACCAATGGAGACAGCTCTGGATGAGTAAAGGAATGAAGTTTGATGCTGAACTCGCAATGTTTCTTCTAGACGGGTAAGTAAACAGCTGTTAATGCTGATGTTGCAGCAAAACATACAAATGGCTTCTTTAAAAAAACATTTAGTAATTAAAAACAGCTTATGATGTTTTCTGTCTTTTTACAGCAATTTCCATGAGTCGTCTTCTGTTTTTTTTTTTTGAGTGAGAATTAACACTGTGAGTTAGACCCACTTAATTTTCGAGACGGAGACATTTCCACTGATGTGTCTTGAGTAGAAAACGAATTCGCAATCAACCCTTTAATAGCAGTGTGAGGGTGCCTGCGTGACCTTGACTAACCTCTACAGCTGTTGGTTATTCCATGCAATAGAAACTGGCTGCAGCAATGCATGAAACAGCTGTGTGTGTGTGTGTGTGTGTGTGTGTGTGTGTGTGTGTGTGTGTGTGTGTGCGCCAGAGCATGTGTGTGTCACCTGTGGTTTACTAGATAGATGTATTGGCTAGATTAATGGAGGGAAGAGAAGAAGAAGAAGGAAGAGAGGGTAAAGGAGGGAGTAAAGGAGGAATAAAAAAGAGGAATTGAGTGGTAGAGGAGGTAGAAATCATCAACAGGCCTCTCCTCTACTCTCCTCATTGTGTATTCTCCCCATTTCTCTCCCTCTGTCTCACTCTTTCACCCTCTCAATCTCATTCCCTCTGCCGTTCACTTCACTTTCAATTTCTCTCCGTCTGTCTGAACCCACCCAGTCTCACTGTCTTCATTTATTCATTTCTCTGTCTGTCAGTGCACATTTCTGCTTTCCCGTTCCACCTCCCTCTCTCTCTCTTTGTGGTTTCATCGTATGGCCAAAAGTATGTGGACGTCTGAGCATTCGCTGAAACAGGAAATACGAACTGTTGCCAGAAAGTTGGAAACACACAGGATTGGCTATAATAAATATTTACAATAACGCAGTAATTGTGGTTGGATCTGTTCATAGTGTAGTTATGGAAACCAAACAGGAAGTGTGTCGCCAATAGTTAAAGCACAAATATCTCACCAGAAATCACGGACAAAGCAGCTCTAACACTTTGAGCATGAAAAAGTTGAGTTTGCACAGTGTGAGTTTATTAAAGGAACAACATTTTCGGACGCCTCACGGACCTTCGTCAGGCACAAAAGAAGCTGAGTCGTAGGCTATGCACGATAAACTCTTAAGAAGTAAAGCTGACAGAGCTATTAACCACCCCTCTAATCCACTGTACAGTGAATCTGAACTTTTACCCTCGGGGAGACGTTGTAGATCGCCGATGGCTGATAGAAATATCTACAAGAAATCCGTTCCCAAGTGCTGTCAAGGTAATAAATGAAATGGGATTGGGTAGACGAGGATACGGCGGTTTGCACAGTAAGTTAATGTGATGTATAGAGTGAGTACGTATGAATGTGTACGCTGAGACGATGCACTGTGTATTATATAATTAGGTTTTTTTAATGACGTCTTACTGTGAAACCGAAGGCAAATTTCCCCATTGTGAATCACAACATCTTTATACTAGAGCCAAAGCCTGCAGCAGCTGATCAAAGAGGACCCCTGTCTCACACCTGAGGCAATACCCACATCAATAATGGATTAAAACATTCCTAGAACGAGACAATTAACATGTCACCAGCCACATGAATGAAAACAGAATCCCTCTATGTTGGTTTGTCCGATTTTAAGGACTCAGATGTTTTAAATTTGGTTCCTCCTTTTGATTGGATCGTCGCTGTCTTTGGCTCTGGCATGAAACATCCCAGAGGTCCGAAAATGTCGTATATCTAATGAACTGTGTGCGGATAGTGTGACTCTTTCTTTTGTATGATTGCTATTTCTTTTAAAAGCCCCTAAACCGGGCTTTGCATAAAGGTCGGTGGAGGTAGTATTTCTGTCAAAGCTTGGAGGTGGTCTCGAGGTAAACTCATAAATATCATGTCTGTGTCAGTGGAATGAAAGATTTCCCTGGACGTGGAGAAATAGTGACGGAGGGAGCTGTGTGCTTTGGGAGAAGTGGAAAGCGAGTCCCATTTTTCCTGTGTGATGTGCACGCTGACGGTGACGTAACAATGTAAATTTTCCATGAAATGTCTCCAAAGAAAAACTGTGAAATGTTCTGGTGCACAGATGGTTGTTGGAAGTTTTAGGGATGTTTGCTAACTTTGTCTCAAAATGATTTATTCAGTATTCTATAGTAAATGTTTTTGATTCATTCATGAAGAATAAAAGTCTTAAAAATTGTGATTATTGAAATTATTTGGATATTTTCTTCACTTTTGGACTTAAATACTTATAATGTATGAATTTGTTGTGTCTTGTGAACGTGAACTTCATTCATTCGTTCATCCCTGTTACTGCAGCTCAACCCCCCCACCCGCATACTTCTGGCCATATAGTGTATTTTCTCCTCCGTTTTCTCGTCACATAGCTGATAGGCAGCCGATCTATTGCTCTATTTCTCGCTCTACCTCCTTCACTCCATCCGCCGTCTCTCTCTCTCTCTCTCTCTCTCTCTCTCCTCTCTCTCTCTCTCTCTGTCTCTGGCTTCTGATTGGCTGCTCTCCGCCTGACTCTTTATGAATTGAACAGCAGCAGCTGGATGTGACTGGCTGGGAGCTAATCAACAGAACGGATGCTCTCTCTCTCTCCCTCTCTTTCTCCCGCTCTCTCTCTCTCTCCACACACACACACACACACACACACAAATGTACGCACATGCTCACCGGCAACAGCCAAACCTTTCATTGAAATGTGAGGTGCACGCAATCTCTTTCCTCCTCTCTCACACACACACACACACACACACAAACAAACACACACACATTCATGCTTGCACACTCATGTTCACACTCACACACACACACACACAGACCAACACACAGCCTGCTTTGTCAACAGCTCACGTAGCACTGTGCACTCACTACGCTACGTGTAGCGTAGAACACACACTCTTCTCTCTCTCTCTCTTTCTCATCTTCTGTCGCTCACTCTCTCTCTCTCGTTCACCCTCATCCGCAATCACATGCCGAGCTTCACACACTCACACAAACACACACACACATAGACGTGCAGTCACACACTCCGGGATGCAGTCGGCTTCAGTGATGCTGTGACGCTCTGTCTTCCCTCTCTCTCTCTCTCTCTCTCTCTCTCTCTCTGTCTCTCTCTCTGTCTCTCACACACACATACACACACACTTACACTTCTCGGCTGTCGCTCGCCTTGCGCACTCACATGCTTTAAGGCAGGAGACGCACACACCTCGTCAGCCAGTCAGTCAGTCAGCCAGTCAGCCAGTCAGTCAGCCAGCCAGCCAGTCAGTCAGTGTGTGTGTGTGCTGGTGGAATGAGGCGGTGATGTTTTGGGACAGGAAGAATAGTATGGGCAATTCCCAACGACGGCCCAAAGGAAGACACAGACCCAAATCGGCAACAGGTACTTTATCTTTCTATCTGTTGTATTTTTACGATTTCCGATCCCTTCTCTCTCTCTCTCTCTCTCTCTCTCTCTCTCTCTCTCTCTCTCTCTCTCTCTCTCTCTCTCTCCGTCTTCTCATCCCTCTGTCTGTCCATTTATCGTTTACGCACATTCGGACCTCAGCTGTCCAGACTCTTGCATCTGTGCACCCCTCTTCCACCCCCCCACCCCCCCTCCGTCAACTATTCATGCGTCCATCCTACGCTCACATGTGCTTGGCGAGCCTCCATTCGTTTACCGTTCTGTATATCACTCCATCTGCTATTCTTTTCCTGTCCATTTATCTCCCTGGTTTCTGCAACCCCTCCATCCGAGACTGTCTCATGCCGTCCTCCTTTCACCCCGCCATCCATCCGTTCATCTTTTCCCTCCGTCAGTCTTTCATGCGAATACACACCTTACTTGGGAAGCTTTCATTCATTCGCTCATTGTTCTGTCAGTTCGTCTCCATATTTTCTCCATCCCTCAATCCAACACGTCATATTAAGATGTCTCACGTCCATGCATTCATCCGTCTTTTCACCCCTCCATCCATCTATCCATCCATCCATCCTACACGCACACGCACGCCCAACTTGGCAAGCCTCAGTTTAATCATCCGTCTTTTGATCAATCTATTGGTTTTGCATCCAGTCCATTCATCTCCCACTTTCCACATCCACAATAGGTGTCTAACATCCCTCTTTTGCCTGTTGTCCATCCCTCCATCCCTCCATCCGTCTAACGCGAGACATGCTGAGCCTTCGGTCTTTCGCCCATTGTTCTGTCCATCGAGTATTGCTTTTCCTTCCATTTATCTTCCAGTTTCACCACCCCTCCGCCCCAAACTGTGTTATATCGAGATGTCACATATTCGTGCATCTCTCCATCAACCCATCCCTCCATTCCCCTTATTCTCCATCCTGACCTCAACTGGTTTTTCCATATATATTTACTCATCTATCAATCTTTCTCCCATTGATTTGCCATCCACTCCAGCTTTCCGTCCATTCGTCCTCCCAGTGTCTCCATCTCCAGGCGTCACCCTCCGTCCCTCCAGTCATTTCACACACACACGCCGGTAACCCTCTATGAATATTGCGTCTATCTATTTAGTACTGTTTTCTGTTTTCCGTCCATTGAGCTCACGTTTTCCCGCATCCCTCCATCCAGAATGTCTCATATTCTGGTGTTTCACATCCATACATCCCACTCTTCACCTCTCTTTCATCCCTCCATCTTCTCCTCCGGTCATGATTGCCAGATTCGAATGAACTGGGTCAATTGGTCTTTTGCCTCTTGGCGAGTGACTGGGCTGAGAGACTGAGAGTGGTGTGTGCGTGTGTGTGTGTGTCCTATACACTTTTTCCTCTTGGTTTACTGCTGCTGCTGAGGAGTGTGTGTATGTGTGTGTGTGTATGTGTGTATGCATGTGTGTGTGTTTGTGCAAATATTAAGGTTTCTGTTTCACACATTTTGCACCCCTCTGCTTCACACTGCAGTCTTGTGCATGTATGGGATGTGTGTGTGTGTGTGTGTGTGTGTGTGTGTGTGTGTGTGTGTGTGTGTGTGTGATTGCTCAGCTGCACTGCCTCGTCCTGCACGGCTGGATGGGATTACTAGTGGGCTCCTTAATTATCTTCAAGGGTGAGCGAGAGAGCGAGCAAGGTAGCGATAGTGTGTGTGTGTGTGAGAGAGAGAGAGAGAGAAAGAGAGAGAGAGAGGGGAAGGGAAACGAGAGAGAAGCGGAGATGACAGCCCTTGTAAATCTGCCCCTCTTACTCGCTTCCTCGTTGGACGATAAAGGAGGAGATGAGGAGAGGACAGGGAGAGGGAGGATAGAGTAAGAGAGAGAGGGGAAAGCGAGAGGTGAGGAAGAGGATGAAGCAGAAAGAGAGAGGAAGAGGAGTGTGGCGAAGAGGGAGGAACAAGGAGGAAATCAAAGGAGACGTAAAAATAGGCGGATGAGCGATTTTTGGAAAGCTGGAGATGAACGATGGACAGGCAGGCATGATGAAGGACTTGGGGGGGAGGGAGGGGGGGGGGGGGGGGGGAGGGAGGGAGGGAGGGCGGAGGAAGAGGAGGATGATGCATTTAAAAACACACATGCATAGTGTTTGTGTCATGCTGCAGAGCTGCACGGTGCACACAGTGCCAACCAAGAGTAAACATACCCATATGCTCACTATTTTTTCTCTGCCACACACTCTGTGCATATCCCCATGGAGAACAGTGTGTGTGTGTGTGTGTGTGTGTGTGTGTGTGTGTGTGTAGTGCAGTGCAGTACGTATTTAGGCTTTAACACAAACCGACAGTCGAGCAGCCTGCACTCACCTGCTGTGGTGCAACAATCAGCACTAAGACGCTTCCAGATACGTTTGACCTTGACTTTAATCAGCGTCCGAAAAGCACCTTCATCACCTTCGGACAACGGTGATGGACACATTACTGTCACCGGGCGCTGCATTATAAACCAGAGCCTGCAATTTACTGTTATTACTGATACCACGACGATACGGTCAGGGACAAGAGGCGTAATTGATGCTTAATGGGCGAGAGGAGGGAAGTGCATTTCTCATATGAATGAAGGAGAATCTGTTGCCCTCACCTGAAAAACTGACGCCGTTTACCTGCAAGGACCTGACGTAGCTTTGGTGAATAACAGTCACTGACCCCGAGAAGCAAAGATGGAAGAGTTGTGACGTTGTTATGATGCGGCAAAACCTTGTAGGGAGGAGGTCAGGGTGCTGTCAAGATTGGTTTACGTTTAACCACGGCTGCAGTAGCTCCAGGAGCTTAACCAAGTGTAACAAAGAGACTGTGTTATATCTCCAGAGAAAGCTAGTAAGTGGACCTTGAGTTGGGTTTATTTTGTCAAACTCCCGTTTCCAAGGTCAAGAAAGCACGTTAGCTGTGTTTTATTCCAAGTGTTGAACCAAAATCCATCTCAGTGTAATTTTACATCTCCTCTCTCAGGCTTCTCTCTGCAGCTCTTGTAACAACAGGTTGCTGAGCCAATCAGAAGAGAGGAGGCTCTGAGCCTCTCTTCTGATTGGCTGGCTGTTTTCTGAATGATCAAATAAAATGTATAATAAATAAAGCAGATTTCAAGCTAAAACTCAGAGAAACCAAAATCCTGCAAGGTTTGATGGTGAGCTTTGACTGCTTTGTTGTGACATCACAAAGTTACAGAAGTCCTGACGGCTGGTTTTAAGGCTCAGTTTCTGAATACAGGCTGTGTGCATTTCTCTGCGGACTGAGGTTCTGATACTTTCACAGTATTTATATAGAACCTAGACCTGATCTATAATCAAACTACACGTGGAAATCTACCTTTATACTATATGGGACCTTTAACTTTTAAACCAACTTGAGTGCTGTGGATGAAATTGTGATGTCTGCCAAGTTTGCACATCAACTCCCGAGCAAACTGTGTGATGAGGAGGAGAAAGTATGATAGGTTGAAAGCTCCACTCCAGAAAAATGCTTGTAAGTGGACCTTGAGTTCGGATCGCTTTGTGAAAAAAGTCATTTCTTTTACCCGAGAGAACGAGAGAAGATGAGAGAAGAGTCATATGTTTGTCATAAGCATTTTGGAAGACACGGAACAATCAACGTCGTCCAGCTGAAAGAGACGTCAGATCAGAAATATCCCTCACATGTCTCTCTGTGCACAGCAACGACTAACGACCTACTTTGTTGTTTAGCTTGGAGGGCTTGTCGGAATAAAGGAAAAGTTGAAGAGTTGACTCTTTCAAAAAGCCTTGAAATAGTTTTAAACCTGTGACACATGTACAAACCGACGTCCTCGTTGCCGTGGTGTCAATCAAACGGAGCTGGCAGGTCTCGGACGAGTTTTGATTCCTTCTTTGTTCGTTTCTGTCCAGCTGTCATTGCTCGTATTAACTGCCAGTTTCATCTTCTTCTGAATACAAATTTAAAGCATTAAATACATCATCACTTCTAGTGAGCCAAAGTTATTTCTTTACAAACAGTTAATTCAGTGAAGATTTCAACCTTCTTTCCTTTCTCTTCGTGTCAGTCGGATCATCCGATTGTCCAGTCGACCCACTTTTCATCTCTTGTTCCTCCTTGCCGTCATTCATCATCTCTCCATCTCTTCCTGATGTTGCACTCAGACAAGTCCTCCTGTGCCTCTGGTGCACAAATCGGCTCAAAACTACATGATATCAGCCTGAAAATGGTACAAACCGACAGATGTGTGGTGTCTGGAACGAAGACGATTGCTGGGAATGGAAAGTTGTTTTATCCTGCGTTTTTTTTTTTTTACTTCTCTTGCATAGTTTTGCAAGATGCCTCAGATGCGATGGTTGTTGACGTTTCTGTTCGCTGAAGTTCGTCTCACTTTTGCACATACTGACTACACGCTGTGATTTTCCAGGTTGTAAATGTGCAGTTCATCATCAGACTGACATAGAGACCACCCTATCTTTCCCTGCTACTTCATCTTTCATTCTCTTTTCCTTCATCTGTCCATCATTCTCTCCCCCCCTCTTCCTTTTACTCGCCCTCTTCCATCCTCTCTCTCCATATGTTCCAACTTCAGTCTCACTCTTTTCCCTCGTCTCTCACGTTCATTTTTTTAGGTGGTGCCAAAGCGCTTTTCCTTTTGCAAGTTAAACACACACACACACACACGCACTGTGCAGGTTTTCTATATGATGCCTGTTTCTTTGCTCTTCTGCTGCTATGCAACCATTGTCCTAGTGATCACCTGACGACACTCATCCTTTGTTTCAGTTTTCCTGCTTGAAAATACAAAAAAATATTCATTTTTTTCCCCATCGCTTTTCCTCGTTATTTGCTCTGTTTTCATTCACTGTGTCATGCTAAAAGGCATGACGGACCAAACACAGACACACACACACACACACACACACACACACTAAACGTGTTCATTCATATATTTTCAGATCGGTGATGTCATTGTCAGCACAGCCTGCAGCAAGAGAGAGAGAGAGAGGGAGACAGATAGGATAGGAGAGGGAGGGAAAGAAAAGAGGGGTGTGTGCAGAGATAATTGGATGGAGTCGAAGAGGAGGGTTTAGAGAAAGCGATTGAGAGATCTGAGGCGAGATAGGAGACGAGGGAGAAGGAGAAGCGTGAGACGAGAGATGTAGAGCGAAAAAGAAAGTGGATGGAGAGCGAAAGAGGAGAAGCAGGTGTAGAGAGACAGAGATGCTGAACGAGAGACAAAGGAAGCAGAAGAGAGGAGAGAAGAAGAAGTAGAAGTAGAGGAGGAGGAATGGGAGGAGACAGGAAAACAGCGCCTGGGAGTGTGTGGCTGAAGCGGCTGTTGCCATGGCAACCGTACAGGTGTTAAAGCAGGTCAATTGAATGCCGGTCGGCACGCTGCCAGTGACCAACAAGCACGTGTGTGTGTGTGTGTGTGTGTATGGATGCATTCACTGGTTTGGTCCATTCATCAACAGCGTGTGTGTCGCCTACTGATCTGTATGCCGCATGGTGGGCGTGTCGCACGACGCCACACCTGACGCGTCCCGCTGACCGGTCTCACACGTGAGGGGTGTGTCTCCAGTCGAAACTGATGACGTAAAGTAAAGACATTATTTGAAGTGTTGATCCATAAGAAGATATATTTGTGGTTGTAAGAACTAAAAGCCATCTCAGTGTAGTTTTGCATCTCCTCTCTCAGGTTGCTCTCTGTAGCCAATCAGAAGAGAGGAGGCTCTGATCCTCTCCTCTGATTGGCTGACTGATTTCTGTGTGATCTAATAAAAATATAGCAGATTTCAGGTAAAACACTCAGTGAAACCAAATCCTGAAAGATTTTTGGATGGTGGGTCCAGGTGAGAGGGGCTTGGGTACGGCTGAGAGCGGTGACTGCTTTGTTGTGACATCAGAAAGTTACAGGAAGTCCAGATGGCTTGTTTCTCAAGGCTCAGTTTCATTTCTCTGTGGACTGAGCACTTTGAAACTTTCACAGTATTAATATAGAACCTAGACCTGATCTATAATCAAACAGCACATAGACATCTTTAGACTGTGTGGGACCTTTAAAACTATAACTCCACCAAATATGTGATTAGAATAATAATAATAATACAATTCACTATTGAGTGGACATTGTTTTCTTATTTTTCAGACTTGATCTTGGACTTGGACTTGTCTCAGACTCGACAGTTGTCCTGACTGTTGTTATCTCCTCTAAAATGCACATACTGTGGTATTACAGGCTGTTATTAGCTTTTATCTCCCTTCTAGCACATTAAAATTAATGGTGTGTTGCTACTGAGGAGGACGGAGATAATCAGGAGCAGATGCTACTTTAAGATGAAACTGACGCCTTGAGTTGCATTTTAACATGGGTGGTTAAATACACAATGTGCTCAGAATTCAATTGGTCTAAGCTGTGAGAGCGCAAAAACAAATGTTAAATGTCATTACGCTGAACACGAAAACTGAGCTACTCACCAGTCCACCTTTAAAACCGTGTTGCGTTCATACTTGAGGAATAACTTTTGTAGAAGAGGTCTACAAAAGATACGTCATAGCCACACCTGCAGCTCTCTATAATTCACTCTCTGATAATGAAATGAGGATATCTTGTTATTTTACACTTGTGGCAAGTTGAAAATATGTTTCCTTTCCTTCATGACTCTGAACCAGCTCTGGCTCCTTCGGTGGAAATGCTTCTGCAGAGCAGCTTGTGCCTGCGATAAAGGAGAAAGTTGAGAGAAACCAATGGTCACTGTTGCTGAGTCACAGTCCGTAAAGCTCAGAGGGCTACATGCGGATTGACTAATACAATTCCTGTCACTGGAAACAAATGTTTGGCTGAGTGTCAGAAAATGAACCTTCAATAAGCTAATCAGTGATCCCATATTTCCTCCCTTTGTTTTAACTTCTGCAGCTCATTGTAACATCTGTAATCTCATTACTTTAAGCTTAATATAATCCATTACTTTGTTTTGGTTGCATAGCAACACTCAGACTGGCCAGTTTGCTCTTGTGCCAGCGGTATAACACCCTCAGTGTTTCTGCGTTGTTGTCATAAACATGCATGAGACCAGGTGAGATGTTTTATTATCCCGTGAAGACTTGCAGCGCAGCCCCTCTTCTCATCTTTCTGCACCACTGTGCTTTAAATCCAGTTTCTCAGGAGCTACTTAATGCAGCCGCAGCCTTAATTGTGACTGAGCAGCCTCTCCGGCACTGTCAGGAGTTTAGTGCCTTGCTGAGAGGAACCTCAGCCGTCGTATTTAAAGGTGAAGAGAGCATTAATCATCCGTGCTCTCTGTGGCGGAGATCTGCGAACTCAGCCCCCTCGCAGTCCCAGGCCAGCTTCCCTGACACTTCAGCTCCCCCGGCTTCCAGATATCAGATATTAATAACACTTGTCATCGAGTTTGTTGCCTTAATTCTTCCTTTGTCTGGTTCTTCTTTTCTTTTTTTCCACTCTCACTGCCGTGTACCGAACAGCTTCCATCGTATACATTCTTTCCATTGCGTCTTGCTTCATACGCTCACACCTGTCCAAAATATATATACTCAAACCCCTGATCTGAAAAGCACGACCCTGTCCCAACACTCAAAACACACTTTCTCCCATAGATCGTTTGTGCAGCAGCTTATTATGACCATAATTACGTTTTGTTGCTAGGCGACATCTAGTGGCCGTAGTAATTATGACAGGAGCGAAGGGGAAAAGTGTCGGTGTCGGGTTGTGGAGGATGGACGACTATGACACAGGAGAGCGGTGTTTGATTCCCGTGTTTTAACTGCACTCGTTAAGCGCTTTTCTAGTCCTATCGATTCACTCAAAGCGCTTTACAGTACTTACCACATTCACCCATTCACTCACACATTCACACATCACACCCAGAGACACACACTCATGCTCTTACGGAGCAACCATCAGAGGCAGTTTGGGGGGTCAGGGGTCGAACCGTCCAACCTTCTGTTTAGTGGACGACCCGCTCTGCCTCCTGAGCTTGACTTCACCGCAGCTGAAAAGATTGTTTTCCACTGGGTGAAAAACTCTCGCTTTACTGCAGTGATGTAGAAGCGTACAGTCGGTACGCTGTGACATCACCAGTGGGCGTGGTTACAGGTGCATTACACTTGAAACACTCCACCAGAAGAGGTACGGTGAAGTGAAAATGCTGCTTTTGATGTCGGTGTGAAGTTAATCTCACCTGCTACATTTTTATACATTCAGTCACAGTGGGTGGTTTGCTCGCTGGTGTTGCTGTGAATCAAACTGTGTGTGAGCCTCACTGTTGGGTGGAGAAGTAATTAGCGGCTCGTACTAGGCGGCAAACTTGTTACTTTCACAGTGAATTAATTTTATCTGCCGCCTCTATTTTAAAATCTACCTCAATAGCAACCAGAACGCTCCATAACTTTTCACTCGGCCATGTTTATTTTCAACGATATAATACACAAACTAATTAATAGCTTGCGGCATGCGTAGCATAAAACTTGACCTTTAACCTCTTGTTCTCTGGCCGTCAGCTATGTGTTGAATCTGAATAAAACAGACCATACAGACTGATACAGATGCAGATATTCACACAAGCGCAGAGCAGATGCCCACGTACAGTATATTATCATGCAGTACAACTTAAACTTAAACTTAATCTTAAACACCTCACATGCAGACTATTGGGAGACGCTACAATTTACAGATGTCCCGTGAACACCTCACATGCAGACTATTGGGAAACACTACAATTTACAGATGTCCCGTGAACACCTCACATGCAGACTATTGGGAAACACTACAATTTGCAGATGTCCCATAAATGCCTCACAAAGGTAAATGTGAGCTACAGCACACATCATCAGGGACCCCATTAAGGGGGTTTTGGGGCAACGGCTGTGTACCATTTAATGCATTTACGGGAGGTTAAAGGTCGTTTATAGTTGTCGCTCCAAAATGTTACAACATCAGGGGCCATCAGGCGGCAGGGCTGACATTTAAGTTGGAAGCGAATCAACCTGAACGTACCGTATTCACACAGGTTCTCAAACTCGCACACGTTCTCACACAGTACGGACGCAGGAACGCCATGTGTGAGGGCTGCTGGTCATGCTTGTCACCTCCAGTGTTTTCAGGAAGTAGCTGTTGAGGAGAGGAAGGAAAGGAGGCGGGCGGCGCTGACAATAGATATGACGGAGGAGAGGAAAGGACAGAAAATATTCAGAAAATGATCCAGATATTATTCTGTGCTCCAGACGTTTGTTACACACTGTGTTACTGATGAGGAAAAACGGCTAATCTGTGTTTCCTAATTAAGAATAATTACAAAATGATAATGAAATCGTTTGCCAGTTTTCTTTACTTTATGTGACGCCTCAAGTCAGAACTACCCAAGTCAAGTCCAAGAGTATTCCTGGACCTATCAAAGTCAAGTAAGTGTTATTTAGTTTTGCAATAGCAAATCAGCAGAGAGTGACGCAACCGCCCCAACGACATCATTTTAATCACCACAGAAGCCGTGGGAGCCGCTGCTACAGGAAGAGCAGAGACGACATATGTTGTTATTCATGTTAGCCGTCTTGCAGCCCGTCCACATATGTTGGTTATTTCTGTGTCTCTGAAGGTTTCTCCGAGGTAAAGCTTTATTCTAGTCACCGAACAAATCAACGAAAGAGACGTGGGCTGCAGCTCCGAGGTTTGAACAGGGGTTAACAGTCGGGAGATGGAACAGGAAATTAGAAAATTGGTGAATACGAGAGATTCAACATGTGGGTGGAGAGGATTTAGAGTTGTTAAAAGGCACCTTTGATGGAGCTGACGGCTGAGTAATTAGTAATGTAATGTAATTAGGTCTTCTTTTTTAATGAGTAATGTGTAATGACTACCTGATTACAGTTTTCACATAACGTGAATGATCTGAAGAGTCGTTCTTGACCCGGGAATTAGCCTGGTAGTCTGACAAAATACCTTAACTCAAGGTCAACTTACTTGCTTTTTCCGGCGCTGTGAATATCCCATCTTACTTGACCTGCAGTCGTCATGACAACTGAGCAACCATCTGCTATTGAAGCGCATCAGGTAAAGTTGAAAGCTTCAGAAAAAGCTTCAATCTGCATGTGTCATACATTGGGCAAATACAAAAGCAGGTGAAGGTTAAGATTGTGATTACAGTTATTAAAAAAAAAGGAAAGAAAAGAGCATCAATCATATTGATCGGCACTGACCCGTCTGACCTTTTTAAAACTTAGTAGATTCCTTTACGGTGAGAGCCGGAGGGGAGAGGAGCGAGAGGAAGGGGAAGGGGAAGGGGAAGTGTTCGGAGGGCAGAGGAAGAGAGAGAGAGAGAGAAAAAAAGGAGAGGGAAGTCACAACAGTTTCCTCCCTTTCTCTGCTCTCACACCACGAGAGAAAACACTTTCTTTCCTTCTTTCTTGCCTTCTACCCCTGCATATCTTTTTTTCCCCCCCTCTCTCATTTTTGCCTGCTGACACTAGCGCTCGTAGCCGCAGCCTGAATGAGTCACTGGGTTTACCTCTGTAGGCAGCTGGCCTCTCCTCCTCCTCCTCTTCCTCCTCCTCCTTCTCCTCCTTCTTTCTCCTCTCCGCTCTTCCCTCCCAGTTTGTTCATGTGTGATAGTTCCTGTGCCGGGCAGAGTTTAGGAATAAAGACATGGAGGTTTTCTGGGCCAGGACAGGTAAGAGACAAGGGGGATATTCACATTTTCTTTGCAGTGGAAGTTTAGCAGCAGGAGGAGGAGGAGGGGGGGGAGGAGGAGGGGGAGGAGGGGGGAGTTCATGTGGAAGGAATCAGGGTGAGGAGAAGTCGGAGCAGGGAGCGGAGTGGTACTGAAGCGAGGAGGACAGCCTCTTCTCACGATAAGGAAAGCTCAAGGAATTCTACACTTGACATTAGCGAGGGTAACGTGACCGTGTATCGCACTCGTCTTTGCATCATTTCTGTATTTTCATACGCAAGCCGTACATGCATTTTTTATGGAAAGTGCATTTATGAAGCAGTTTATCACTAACATATTCCGCGTTTGAATCTTGCAGGAGCATCTGGTGGTTAATGTGAATTTATGAATGTGCGTGCGTCGAGATCTGACGTGAAACTTCTCACGGTTTCAGAGTGGCAGGATGATTTCACAGGCTGGTGGAGACTGAAAGCTTCAGCACGTTGCAGGAAAGCATGAAAATAAATCCTGTGTGCAGAAAATAACAAGTTTGTTTTGGAAGAAAACTTTATAACAGCTTTAAAAAATCTGAAATTAACCTCTTTATATGCATTTTTTTTTTTTTTTATATTCCCTTAAGTAGCTTGATGGTTGGAAAAATCCACAGTGTTATTGTTCCAGCTCCTCAGTGAAGCAGCATGATGTTTAATCTGATTGAAATGTTTCTTGTGGCCGCACTGTTTGATCGAATGGAAATATTCCACAAGTCTTGAGCATTGTTTTATACACATACCCCAAAGTTACTTTACTGTTACTTTTGGTACTTTTGGAAACTTTGGGATGTCACCTAGAATTTAAAATAAAGTTCATTAGGTCTGAATAACATCTGGCGGCACGGCGTCAGTTTTTAATGACTGTAATGCAAAAAACAAAAAGTGATAAAATCTGTGGTCATGGTTGTGTTTGCACGCTTGCATGAGACGGAGACAGGCAGCTTAGCATGTGGTCATGTGTATGTGTGTGTGTGTGTGTGTGTGTGTGTGTGTATGTGTGTGTGTGTGTGTGTGTGTGTGCCTTTACCTCTGAAAGGCTCTTTGTGTGTCGAGGAGTCCACACTTTGCACTTCGCTTGTCTGTTTCCCCCCTCGAAAAAAGTCTTTACACATGGCTGTTAAGGTCAAACGAGGTCATTCGTGGGTGTATGTTTCTTGCTCTATGCCTCACACACACACACACACACACACACACACACACACACACACACACACACACACACACACACACACACACACATATGTATTGGTTTGACCATGTTGCTGAAAGTGCATTTTGACTCTGGCTTGGTCACATTGTGGTTTTGTGCTCAGCTACAATGGTTTCCAATAGAGCAATTATTGTAATATCCAATACACACACACACAGCTGAGGCTCTGCTTTCCACCATTTTACACTCCACTATGGAAAAATGACACACACACACACACACACACACACACAGTCACATGCTCACAGCACACATACATACAGTATTTCACATAGTTATTCATCAGCGACGTACACTCACACATATGCATACATCTTGTTGTCTCACACTCTCTCTCTCACTCATTCTGCCTCTATGTCTCTCGCCCTCTCCCTCTGCTGCCCAGTTTAATATGATAGAGAAAGGGAAAGAAGTCGAGTTTCATCGAATTTTTATGCAGATGAGCTGCTAAATGCAGCGGCGCCTCCATGTGCCGGATCGGCCCGCTGATGGATAGAATGACGGGTGTGAGTCTGAGGCGCGAGGCGGCCGGGGAGAAGGGAGGTGGAATAAAAGAAGGAGAAGAAGAAGTGGGAGGAGTGGATGGATGGAATGAGACAGGACCGAAAACCTGCTTGTCATGATTTTACTTATTTAATTTTCTTGCTGGAGGTCAGTTGCTTGCTTCCAAAAAATTGTACTAAAAGTTGTGCGATAGCGAAGAGTCTGGGTGTTGATTCAGTTCAGCACCTGCTCTGCAGTCCTCTGACGCAGAGCGGGAAAAAGAGTGATGGAGTGGAGGGACGAAGGTGGTAGAGACGAAACAATAGAAAGAAAGAGAGGGTGATTTGTTCCAAAGATAACGAGGTGGACCGTGAGCGGGGGGTCATACATTTACTGTGGCAGGTAGAAAAGTCCAACCCCCCCCCCCCGTCCCTGTGAGGCTGGTAGTTGTGGGCTACGTTTCTGGTGACTTGCCTGTAATGTTTACATACCGGGCTCTGTGTATGTCTGTGTGTGTGTGTGTGTGTGTGTGTGTGTGGGTTGGTGAATCTAAATTAAATGAGCGTGTAAATGATGGCTTTGACCTGCGAGTGACTTTCCCCAGAGCATTTTGGCTCCTTATCAGGTTGCGTCTGCGTGTGTGTGTGTGTGTGTGTGTGTGTGTGTGTGTGTGTGTTTCTTCTTGCTTAAACCAATCACACCTACACTCTTAACAGTCTCTTCCGCCTCAAGTCACTTTTTCAATATTTGTTTTGTCATCGATTAAGCAGCAGACATTTGCTTTTGCACTGGGATGTGTAAATGTCTGCACGCTAAATATGAAGCCAGAGCTAGCCGTGATTAGCCTAGCTTAGCATAAAGACCGGACATGTGGAAGCCTGGTTGCAGATCATTGCAGGGCAGCAGGTTTCGTCTGCCCTCTTTGGGTTTATTAGACGTGTCTGTCTGGTGAACAGGAAGGGAACAGGAAATAGATAGTGTTCTGTTTCCTGTTAAATTCTCCTCTGAGACAATGGCTCCTGGAAGTAATCTGACCGGGAGAGCGCGACCCTCTAGAGCCACAGTGTTTGTGTGCGTGCACGTCGGTGTACGCTGGTGTCGTGGGAGGTGGTCTGTGCAACATCAAACCCACCGAGAGCACCGGACACGCACATGCACTGACACAGTGTGGGAATCAGCCTGAATGTGAGGCAGGATGAAAAAGAGAACACACATTCTTCATGAGCGGCGTTGAGGGATGTGAGTCACAGTGGGAGCTTGTATCGGACGTCTGGTGCCAGTGGGGCTTGTAGTTTTTGCTGTGAGACGAGGTTACCTCTATCAAAGCGGACTGGAACTACAGGAAGTGGTGCCAAAACAAATCTGAGGGTCTGGCAGCTGGTGATAAGGTTCCTCTTGGGGATTGTAGTCCGTTCTGACAGATGCCAAACTGTCAAAGTGGGCCAGACAGGAAGTGCAGCTCTGGATCTGGAGCTCCAGAAGCAACTAAATTATTGTCATTATCAAAACAATTTCATTGATAACTACAGTATATATGCCAGAAATATCACCATGTGACATCAGTGTATGGCGTACCCAGAAGAAGTCAGAGACATGTATTAATATTAAATGTGTTAGCAAACGGTTGGAACAACATGTGCCGTCGTGTGAAGTCGTGTTTCTCTCCACCTGATGAATGTTAGTCCAATAGTCTCTCTCTTTTTATCTGTGTATGAACATGTGGCTCTTTAGCTGCTAAATGTTCAGCTGTGTTCACCGGCTAGTTGCTAACTTTGTGTGTGTGGTGCGGTTTGGTGCTGAACAGGTGGGTTTATCTGAGCTGCCTGCTGCGGCCCGAAACAATAATAGTTTACGAGGATGTGAGACTAAACAAAAACAGCAAAATTGCAGGTCACCAAGACAACGAGCTACAAGATGCTAAAACGCTCCAAAGAGCTGCAGAGTTGGGAGATCAGCGACTCCCTCTCACATGACGCATTTCATATCACCCATTGTTAATATATAAATACGTGTTGGTGCAGCTTTAAAGTTTCTGAAACAGTGACTCCTTGTTGTCCCTATCTCTTGTCACAGAGGGTTATAGGTGACCACATCTGTAATCCAGCTGTTTGCCGCGGCTGGAAACAAAAATCAGCTCATCTGCGACCTGGTGGGAAGTTTATCAAAAGCCCCAAAAACTCCGACTAAACAGGAGAGTGCCTGCAGTGTAAACACCACCGCCATTGTTCTGGGAGAGAAAACAAACCGCTGCTGTAATCACACCTCTGAGTGCGACACAACAAGAGGATTTGAAATGCGAGTGTTTTGCAAAAAAAAATTAAATATTGCAGCAGGAACAAGATTACGGTTTGTTGCGTGGCGGAAGGCCAAAATAAAAGCACCTCATGTCTCTTCCCGTTAAAGCGCCGTGACTAGTCCCCGCCTGCCGGTTGCTACAGTTTTTCAGCATAAAATATTTAAAGCACCACAAGTGTTGTTCGGCATAAAATCTTAAAGCGACATCGTGTATCGTGGCGGCGGCGTGTTAAAGAAGCGGCAGACACGCTCCGCACGTATGGCTTGGCAGGCTGCTGAGAGTGTCTGCCGCGTTGTGTGTGTGTGTGTGTGTGTGTGTGTGTGTGTGTGTGTGTGTGTGTTCCCTTGTTGCGTCTTGTTCGCATTTAGGAGGAACAGGCTCAGTGGGAAACAGGATTTACTGTGAACTGCTGTTGTCCAACTCCTCAGTCTCGTTGTCTTTTTAAAGTTTTATTTTGAAAGTTTGTGTAGCAGAGGTAATTTTGCAGATGTTTTTCCCGCTCAGATTAGTGTTGACAGCTGTTCTGAGTGTGTGTGTGTGTATGTATGTATGTGTGTGTGTGTGTGTGTGTGTGTGTGTGTGTGTGTACAGTACACCTTGGACCATCTGTGTTCCAGTGTATACAGCAGCAGAGCATGTGTATTTGCTACAGGGTCAATGTGTGTGTGTGTGTATGTGTGTGTGTGTGTGTGTGTGTGTCAGAAAGTGATCGAGGAAGATTGATGAACTACAGGAGGACGAGTGTGCACTGACCACCACTGATGGGGTCAAAAGGTCATGGAGAGGGACCTTGGCAGAGAAAAGACTGTGTGTGTGTGTGTGTGTGTATGTGTGTGTGTGTGTTTACCATCGACCTTGTACAACCTGTAACATCACTTCCTGTCTGTTTGCTGCAGTCTTTTCCTCTGGGGCGAGAGAAGGGACACATACAGATATACAAACTCTCCTGTTTCTCACGTGCGCACGCATTCACACACACACACACACACGCACACACACTGTCTCTCTCACACACACACACACACACACTGTCTCTCTCACACACACACAAACTTCCTGACCTCTGGCAGAAGCAGCTGAATCAGCCTTGTAGGTCCTGCCAGTGATATCTACAGTGTGTGTGTGTGTGTGTGTGTGTGTGTGTGTGTGTGTGTGTGTGTTATCAATCACTGTGATAAATAATCAGTGACTCTGTGTGTGTGTGTGTGTGTGTGTGCGCAGTGTGCTGGGCGTCTGAATTTACAGCTGCAGTCAGAAAAGTGACACGTAGTCCATCATCAGAATCTGAACCTGAGTTAGTAGAGTGTGTTAAAGTCACAGCGTCGGCCGAGAGCGAGAGCGAGGCTGAAGACTGAAGAGCAGCATGTAAAATCTCTAAACTTCAGTTTCTACATGTACGACAGAAATACAACATTTCATGTCGGGATAAAGGGTAAAAGCAGAAGCACTGATGTCACATCTGGCAGGAGTAGCTGCTTAACGACGACTCAAACAGACAGAAAAAATACAACAATTCAAGCGGAAAAGAATGAAATGAAATGAAAAACAAAATGAACTTGAATTGAACTTTTGACCGAATCGGATCTCCTAACTATTTCAGGTTATGTACCGACTATATGTGACGACCTCACATAACCCCACGTCAAAAAACATGAACTACCCCTTTAAAGAGATGACCGTGTCATCCTGTCCACTGACCTAACACAGAATAACTGCATGTAGCAAACTATCAATTATGGTTAATTATATATATAATTAAAGTCTGTAATTAAAAGGTTTTTGTGCCGTAAATCAATCCATCAGATTTCCCTCCAATATCAGACCCTGATTCTCTAAAAAACAGCTCGTTTGTGATCGTCTCATTCATGCGGCTGCCTCGGCGTGAACGAGTCACCGATGTGTTGTTGTAAACTATTCCACGCAGCACCTTTAAACAGTTTACACGCCCTCGAAGTGTCTGAGAGTCGTCTGCTGCTGCTGCTGCTGCTGCTGCTGACCTCATTTTGACTTAAATGATGAGAGATTATCACTGAAGGAGAGTTTTAAGGGGATCTGGAGGGATTTCGTAGTTTCGCAGACGAGCTACAAATTAAGATAAAGCTCATATTTGGGTCGGGAAGCTCGAATAACACACAGTCAGATGCTCGTGCGCAGCCAGCGGTGCGGCTGCAGAAAGCCAATGACATCAAAGATTAGGAATCCTGCCTGTCTTCCTCTTTCAGGGATGGATCTCACAGCTGATTGAAGCTTTGCAGTGTTTTTTTTTATTTTTTTTGAATGATTATGACTCATTCATTGGCAGTAATTCATATTAGATCATTGGCTATTAGATATTCCGCAGCATATTCCTGGCATGTCAGCAGATTTAACCAATCTGGATTTGTTTACTGTAACAGCCTGTATTTAAAGTGTTATTTATGCATATGTGGAATACACAGCAGGCCTGCTTTGCATTTATATAGCTGCACTTCTTCACTCCTGGGGGGCAGCTGAGTGCAACTGCATCTATTAAATATGTCCCCTCATGCCTTAAATGCCTTGCTCAAGGGAGCGGTGCTTGTCGAGTTCAGGATGGAGCGTGACTCAGATTTGAAATTTGCATGTCCTCTAACCTGCAACAGCTGTCTATGCATCTGCAGGGATTCAGAGTCCTGCTGACACCCGCTGAGGAAATGTTATAAATATATATCTTACATTAGGAGTCTTCATGAAAAATAAATAGCTCTCTGCCTTTTCTGATTTGTTTTTGTTTTAAAAGCATTTTCCAGTTTTATATGAAGCGCTGATCAATAAGAGCTGCACGTGGAAATGTTGGACAGGAAAGAAAGCAGTATGAGACCGTAGGTTCACAAACCGCAGCGGGAAGTGTTTCGTTTTGAAAATCAAAACCTTCGCCCAAAGTCTGCGATGACTTTAAAGTTTGATATTGATCAGCTGGACGCTTCCCTCTGTAAATCATTTAAGGTTAATGTTGTAGTTGTGGAGACTGTCGGTGCGACGGAGAGGCGGGTGTTGATATCAGCCGTTGTTTAAATCCTGGTCGTTTCATCTGCACCGTTTTGACTCAGTGAGCGGCTCCATTATGTTTAATATAAACTCTTTTTTCTTTTTTCTTATTCAAATGATTATTACCCTGGAAACGATCACCCTGCTGTGGAAACCTGCAGAAACTGACAGAACTTCACTTCATTAAATGTGGTTTTAGTGGAGAGTGTTCGGCCCAGTGGTGGTCTAAGTGGCCCCCCCCCCAAAGGAAAGCATTTCTTATGAAACACTGGCTGTTTGGTGTATTTTCTCCGCATGAATGTTTTTCACATGTTAGAATAAAATTATTATTCAAAAGACACACACACACACACACACACACACACGTGACATGTAGTTGCATGTGTTGAATACAATCACGGAAATGCTTAGCAATCCCTGCTCATGCCACCATGTGTGTGTGTGTGTGTGTGTGTGTGTGTGTGTGTGAATCTCGTGTATCACTGCAGTTTCCCGCCAGGCTGATTTGGCTGTATCCATGGCAACCGTGGCATAATAAGAGCAGTGTGTAGTGAAAATAACGGTTATTAATTCCAAAAATACAGACATTGTCTCCATGTGGCGTTTTGTTTTTGTTTTTTTCTATTGTTTTTGTTTTTTTTGTTTATTTTTTTTAGAGATGAAGCCATCGTGTGTGCAGCTGTGTGTGTGTGTGTGTGTGTGTGTGTGTGTGTGTGTGTGCCTGCCCACTAGTGAGTCATGTTAACTATCTCCTTGTCCGACTAACCATCGCAATCAAAGTGACGCAAATCTCTGCGTCAGTAATTAGCATAAAATTGGAGCTTTGTTCCTGTTAGCAAACATGGCTGAACGCATCCAGGTCTTCAATTAGGCCCCGACTGACACGCACACACACACACACACACACACACACACACACACATGAGTACACACTTACCCTGCGGAGAGGATGAAATCCATATATGAGTAATGTGTCTTCTTGGGATGGGACATTTGCATACACACACACACACGCACACACACACACACACACACACACACACACACTTACTATAATACTGAAGGATGCACAAAGCGCACACACACACAGACACACACAAAATGGGCATTTAGTGTGCCGACTGTTTTGTTTGTGCACACTTCAGTCGAGCTTATTCACCATGTTGGCTGAGCCAGGTGGATTAGTCCTGTGATTACACACACACACACACACACACACACACACACACACACACACACACACATTCATAAACACACATGAACACACACACACTTCCTCATTACAGTCAATTTCATTATTCCACCCTCTTGCTTCATCTTGCGTGTCTGTTTGTGTGTGTATGTGTGTGTGTGTGTGCGCGTGTGTGTGTGTAATGAAAGATATGACGATGACAAGAAGAAAAGAGGGCGAGGAGGGAAAGTGCTCTGAGCGAGTGATAGAACAGAAGAGAAGGGAAGGAAATGACGGAGTGAGGAAAGGGCGAAGTGGAAAAGGAGGAACGCCGCGTGATTTAGGGAACAACGGATGATATCAAGCGAACCACGGAAAAAAAAGAGAGGAGGGAAGAGGGGAAAGTGATTTAGAGAAAGACGGAGAAGGAGGATAAACGAGTGAAAGGAGGGAGGGCGAGGATGAATTGTGGCTCATGTCACTGTAAATTACTTCCAGGGTCTAATCACTGCAGACAGCCAGGTCTCAGTGCTGAGGGACACACACCCTCTCAGTGAGTGTGTACGTCTGTTGATTTAGGAGCTGTGTTTCTGTGATTGCGTTTGTCTTCGATTGCCAATGTTTAATAAACCGTCTCTCAAAATATTTATCAGGGTAAAAAGTCATAAATTATTTACAATTAAAGCATCTGAAGGTGTTTGATAGAGAATTGTTCTCTTTTTGCCTCAAGCTGATGATCTGTGATTGTCAGACTTTCTTCAGGCGTTGCTTTATATTTGGTGACATTCACGGTTAATGTAATAAGACACAAATGGTGCCATTTAATAAGAAAACACTTATTGATCTAGATGTAATATATGATGATATATTACGCTGTTTACACTTGTTGTTTGCTGTGTAAATTTTTGATGCACTCTTCTCTGAACATTGACAGATTAAAGGATAAGATGATGTTACTCTACATTTTTCTTAATGGCAATAAATCCTGTCAAATGTTTTTATGGCCCTTAATACATCGGCTCCTGCTGAGGTATAAATCTTTAAAAACAACTCGTAAAGCTCTAGTTTTATGTTGTTTTTTTTAAAAGGCTAAAACAGTTGGGCGCTGCAGTTTCGAACAAACATGACTCAGACAAAATAGTGCATTTGTCGGGGGACTATTTTCTGCAGCGTATTAACCCACATTTTTAGTGCTCTCAGCAGGACAGTGGGTTTGTTTTTTCAGCAATAGAAAGAACTGAATATATCAGCAGCCTTATTTGATTATGTTAATGTTTTTAATTCCCAATGCTCTTAATATAGCGTGCATGTTATTTTTAGTGCGAGGACTTTTCTATATCTACATACAGTAAGTTCAGCTAGAGGTTCTTTCACCAGCTTCTTGTTTTGTCACTTCGGTTTACATTAATTCAAAGTAGGACAATTGTTGAATAGTTAGTATTTGGTCTATAAAATATCTGAAATTGCTTGTTTCGTCTGATCAATAGTCCAAAATCCAAAGATATTCAGTTCAGTATCAGAGAATGACGATGAAAACAAGCGAATATTCACATTTTAGATGCTGGAGCTGCTGATGTTTTTTACATTGTTGCTTCATAATTACAAACAACTAATCAGTTATCAGAATAGTTGCAGATTCCATTAATTGACTTATACTTCCAGCTCTAATTTCAATTAGACAAAGCTCATAAAAGATGATGTTAATTTGTATTTTCGGCAGCATGTGCTGTGGTTATTACTGAAGTAGATGCAGCAGTAAGTATGTGATTGTATATTTGTCTGTTTGTGAATGTGCAGCTTAATGTCAATCATTGGAAACATCTGGTACTGAGTCACAGCTCCTTCAAAAGGTCTTGAGTGTGTGAGTGTCACTGCGCCGTGTGTTTGTAATTATTGCCTTAAGAAGTAAACAAAGCCCTGGATTTAAAGAAATGAGAGTACTGTATGTGATATTGGCATAAACATGAAATTCCATTAGAAATACATTTGGGATTTTTCAACGCTTCAGTTGTGAGTTTAGTTTTGACTCTGATGGTTCTTTGGCTCAGGAACTGTAAGACTAGGAACAGAAACAGGAATATAATTTAATAAAACTTTTACTGCCTCTTCACAGAAACTCATAAATACTCTGTGGTTTCCTTGCTGCCGTTGTCCGTGCTTTGCACCGGCTTCTCCTGCAGAGGGCAGCACTGAGCCGTGATGAAACCACAGGCTGCAGCAGTCGGAGGCCGCACATGCATGCACGCCCATGAACGCACATGCACACAGAATATCCTGAGTGAATCAGATGTGTAACATGGGAACACATTAACACACACACACTCAATTTAGCCACTTAGACAGAATTTGACTCGTTATGAGAGAACGTTGACGGCAGTGTTCGGGCCAGTGGGCACATTAATTAACAGCCTTCATCTTGTTTTCCCAAAGCTTCCTTAAAAAATCTCAGATATCGTCGTCGACCACGGCTGGGACTCCATATTTCATTAAGCAATGTCCTAAACTGCCTGCATGGTTAAAAGTTAATGAACACTCGAGGGGAAAATTTACTGGAACCCATGAAATTAAAAATGAGACGATAAAAGTGGCCGTTATGATCGGGAGAACCCATGTTTTTTATTTCGCTCTAGGTTATCTGAATTTTGTCAAAGAGTGGTACATGATTGTGATTGTCCCTTGTGGGCCACCGTAGGTGTCTGTGAGTGATTAGCAGGAGCCAGCTCTTTAAAGTGCCAAAGATACTGAATAAGACCGAGGAGTTTGCTCTAAACTAAAAATCTACCCACCGAGGCAGAAAGACGGCGAACAGCCAGTGTAAAGACTAAAATGTCAACCTTGCACAAAACACTGACGCAACAAAAAAATAACCAAAACTTTTATAGAAACTTAGAAGTAATAGAGTAGTGGAGAAAGGGTCGAATGTTTCACAGTAATTTTCAAATGAAGGTAAATCTTTACACCTGGTATTAACATGCAATCTGTAACAAACTCATGCAAGTTGATTAGATGGTTAATTACTTTCTCCTAGGAAGAAATGCAGGAGAGGAAAAGTTAACAAGACAAATATATCCACAATATTTGACCAAACTAAACCTAAAACACCAGTAAATATGTGAAGAAACACCAAGTCTTACATGTGATCTCAGTGTAAAAATACTTTAGTATGTTTTGCTATTGCTACGTTGCTAACATTAGCAGTAACAGGTGTTTACCAGCCCAGAAGAAGCATTGCAATTTCAGCATCATCATCTCTTCATCTGTTCCTAAGGTTCAATACGCAGCAACACTTAAACCTGTAGGATTGCTTTTCAGCAGGTGTTTTCTGTATTGCTTGTGGTGCATTATTACTTTGATAGGAAAGAGACTCAGAGGTCAGTTATATCATCTACACTGACCTTTGTTGTTACGACTGAGTCACAACAAAGGTCGGTATGGATAATGCCGCCGCTCAGAGAAGCCTGCCTCATTTCGATAACGACACCCAGAAGCATGGCTAACGTTCGGTTTTGGGTCTCAGTGTGGACGGTAAATCTGGTTTACTGCACGGCTTTTATTAACTGGGAGAAAGACACACACACACACATATACACACGCACACACACGCACATGCACAATGTTTTAGCCAGCCCTTTCACCGTGCATTGACAGTGTTATTTAAGACGGACATAAACGAGTCTGCAGAGCACCAAGCTAATGCTAACAGTCGCTCATAAGCCTGTCATTCACAATTACATGCACACACACACACACACTCACTGACACACACACACACACACACACAGGTCAATACTTGGTGTATAACACAAGGCCAGGCCTATCAACCGCACTACATTTCCTCAGGAGTGTGTGAAAGATACATAGATGTATTTTATCATGCATACACAAAATCCGTGCCAGTGTGTGGGCGATAAAATGATAAAATATGAGCGATGGATAACTTGTGCTTACCCATTCATCCGTACGTGTGTGTGTGTGTGTGTGTGTGTGTGTGTGTGTGTGTGTGTGTGTGTGTGTGTGTGTGTGTGTGTCCAG
Source organism: Seriola aureovittata (assembly GCF_021018895.1). Classification (NCBI taxonomy): domain Eukaryota; kingdom Metazoa; phylum Chordata; class Actinopteri; order Carangiformes; family Carangidae; genus Seriola; species Seriola aureovittata. Next base: position 15,950,893 of record NC_079386.1, read on the forward strand.
TGATAACAGCTTGTCTAAATCTGTGTCGTCCCTGCTGACACTCCAACGCACACCGACGGGAATGAATTAGTGATAGGCCTGAGAGAAGAATAACTTTGCACGACACCTCGCTAATGCATCTGTCTCGTTGTGAATGTGTGTGTATCAGTGTGTAGAGTGTGGGTGGATTGCGAAACTTTTTTTTTTTTGGGGCTATTTTCTGCATTTTCATTTTTCTGTGAGACTGTTGTATGGACACAAATACAGTACAGACTGTCAAACCTTTTCACGCCTGAATGTCTTGGAGATAGAGCGGTTCGTGAAGGTGTGTGTGTGTGTGTGTGTGTGTGTGTGGGCGCAGTGAAAATATCACTCTGGTGTTTTCTGTGTGTCAGCTGGAAGTAATAACGCTGGGTGATTCTCTCACCTCTCTGTTTTCCTTAGTCTCTTTCTCAGTCACCCACACCACTAATGATTGATAAATGATGATAAATTAAAACAGTTTACTGGACTTTGATGAATTGTGAGACGATTTTGACTCTTTAAAAAGCTGCATTCAAAACATCTCTTATTGCAATTTGGTCGGCTAATTGACTAGCTACCTGGAAGTAGCTAGATATAAGCAGTCACTCCTAATGTGGTAAAATGGACAGACTTTGTAAAACAGCTGTGGATGTGAACCTTTTTTTATTTTTTAACCAATTTCCACAAAAAATGTAAAAAGTAGGAGATTGTTTTAGATTGTATTTTCATAATCTGATATTTGCCCCTAGATTTCTTTTAACTGCTTTTCACTGATCTTTTTAAATATACAGAAAGTTTACTTTTTTAATAAAAATAGTCAGCGTTTTCTTTCTTCCACACTTTTTGATGAGCATGTAGATATTCAGCTCAATGTTCACACTTTCTTCTACGAACCATCCTGTCAGTGGAGTGCATTTCTGTCCAGAACCATCTTTTCCCTTTCCTCAAAAGGACTGTGGAGATTGAGTCCCCCCCCCCCCAAATCAGCCCAGTGATGCCCACAGGCTTGTGTCTCTCCTCCATCCAATCCCTCCATCTTCTTTCCTTTTCATGTCACCGTGGTTACATAAGGGAGGAAGGAAAAAGAGTGACATCTCCACTGAGGAGGACTGAATGTGCTCTGTGTGAGCCTGTGTGTGTGTGTGTGTGTGTCTGTGTGTGTGTGTGTGTGTGTGTGTGTGTGTGAATGACTCCCGCTCAACTTTTAATCAAGAATTAATTGTTAACCGCAAAGGAAACGCGTTTCCCAGAAGACTCCTCTTTCGCTCATCTTCACCCGCCAAAACAGTCTGTGCCATCAGGTTTGGAGGCCTGCTGGCATGAGACTCGTCCTCAGATGCAGACGATGAAAAAACAACCAAAACTATATTATTTCTGTTCCCTGCTCTCCTCAATACAAAGTTATATTTTTAGCAGTCTATCTATTAAGCGTCGTAATTATCGGTTTTTTTTTTGTGTTTTCTTAAGATAGAAAATATAATCTTGGAAACAGAGAAAACACAATATTTTTCACTCAAAACTAAGATTTGAGATTAATCTTGGTAAATAGTCCCCTGTGGCTGTTTGTTGGTAAGACCTATTTAAATTATGCTAATGCGGGTGCCAGGTTTATGGGTTCAGTTCCCTCTGGAGGTACGTTTATTGAATTTAAACCCTCATCAAACAGCTCTAGCCTGGTAGTAATTTTGTATTGTCTCTATTATTTTGCCCCACAGTCTAGTGACTGATGCTCTGACTTTACAGCTGACAGTGGCACTGCCTTGGGTTAGCATACAGTATAGGTCTAGCTAATTTACAGAGCAGTTGAAATAAAGATAATTTGTTCCCTCCACCAAATCCATTGTTTTGGTACTATCACTGCGTTTCCATGGTAACTTAATATAAGAAATAAATGAAGTAATTAACACAGCGATGTGTGCTGTCGTTTTAACATGGCTGGTGTCTGCATGCTAGCTTAAAATTTCTTAGCTTCAGACTGCTAGCACTCATGCTACATTCACACAATGTTTGCAAAATGGGAAGAACAGAAAAAAAAAAGCTTTTTCCAACTTTCGGGAGAGTTCATGAACGCATTATTCCATGGTGGTTAGCTCTAGTGCTAATGTCGTAGCCACATTAGAAACAGCCTCGGTTAGCTTGTCTTTTTAGCAGTTTATTATCAAGTGAAATCAGATACAAACAGCAAAACTCCTGTGAAATTAACTGAATTCATCGTATAAGTGTTTCACTGTCAGTATCTCGACATGAACGCAGCTAAATCTTTAGTTTCTTTGAGTACTGTTTATGTTTCTAGTGTTTTCTTAAAAGGTACAACAGTAGATAACACGCTTGCTACACATCTAGCTAGCAAATGTTAGCTAGCCAGCAGAGCAAAACCTTTTTGAATCACTCAACAAAATGTAATTAATATTTTCCAGGTGGAGTAGTAACCGCATCAGTGAAAAGCACGTTTCTTGGCACAGGTCATGGCCACTGTATTTTTCCTCTCATGAGGTGACAAGTTGTGTTCCTTTGTTGGTCGTATGTCAGGCGGTGTCTTTTATGGTCTTGAAATCAGGTGACAGGTCGTCTTCTTCTGATGTCTTGTAGCTGTCACGGCAGATGATGAGGAGAAGCTCACTGCCGAGGTAGAGTTATACAGCGAACAACGGACGGTCATTTCACTTTCTGTGGTCCCGTTAAACATCCGGCTTTTACGACAATCACTGCTGGTTCCAGTGGTGGTGTGCGATGTGCGTACGAACCCGAATCCGTCGAGGCTTGATGCCGACTCCTCGCTGTGTTGATGTGCAGCGAGAACAGTGAATAATACTTAGCACACAGTCGCAGTAGCAGTGATGTCTCCGAGGTTTTATAGCAACTCAGTTACCGCTCTCTCCTCTCTCTCTCTCTCTCTCTCTCTCTCTCTCTCTCCGTCTATGTCTCTCTGGATGGTGCATTTACAGTAATTTGTGCCACATTTACAGAAACTCCTGAGGCTTGTGTGACTTTAGCACGTATTACCTAACTCTCACCCACACTAGATCATATATTTAACTTTTTTTAAAGTCCCACGTGTTCAAATACTCAGCGTGTGATTTAGCAGCTGTGAAGCTACAGTAGCTAATTGTCCTCCAATCCATGGTACGACATGTTTTGATAACTGACACACAAAAGCACAAAAGTCATAAAGATATATCTTTAAGTATAACTTTAAACGAACCTTTTTAGTTTGCAAACATGTATCTAGAGTTGTTGAACAAGTTACTTAACACCTTTCAAGATGTTTTTCACTGTGGTTTTGTTGCCACCGTTCACACTTGGTTGTCAGCTTTAGCTTAGTAGCCAAAATCACATATGAGTTAAATGGCATTAATTGGTTTTAAAGATCCATCTAAGACAATTACACTGTTACACTGTTTACTGTAAAAAAAAAAAGTTTGTCCATCTTAAAATAACTTCCAGTGACTGTCCTGGTGAGCGGACCACATTATCAGCTAACACTGTTTTTATGTCGCTGTAGGAAACAGGAAGTGCTTTTCTTTCACTACGGCTGGAACATCTTATTCTTTTCCAGTTCTTTGCTTACTTACTCCGCTCTGAGCGATCCTGAGAGTGCATCTTTTTCTTTTCTTTTTTTATTGTAAACAATGAGAAAAGGAAGCCAGCATTTTGAAAATAGCACACAACCCCACATCATCTGTAACACAACATCTGTCTGTGGCTTCTTGTTCCTCCATGTTCTCCATGAACTGTATATTTAAAATGTTATAACTTGTTTCTCCAGTTTGAGTGCCTTTGAAAAACAGTGACTTTTATGATCTTAAACACAATATGTGATGAAATCTAACTACATGGTATTCAACACAGGTCAGCTCCTTAAAGCAGGGGTTCTCAAAGTGAGGTCCGGGGACCACCAGGGGTCCTGCAGGGAGTTCCAGGCGGCCCCCAGCAAAAGGATTATTTATAATAATAATTTATTGTCAATTTATTTGAATTCTATCCATAAGTAACGCAATGACAGAATGTAAGACTATTTTGGTCATGTGTTTCAAACACTTAAAACATCTAAAAGCAAAACTCGTAATCAGATGAGGGTCCGTGGTCTAATTAGGGGACAGTTTAAGATGTAGGTTTTAAGATACCATAATTTCCTTAATTTTCTACCTATAATATATATTTTTTAATATATATCAGTATATTTTTAAATGCTAATAACACCTAAAAGTTATTTTTGACCTTATATTTTGCATAAAGAGATACTCTCAACACATACAGTGCAGTAGGTGCGTTTGTGCAAAAGTTTGTTTCCCTGCTTCAAATACTGCAGCCTGAAAAATGAGAAAAAAGGATTATAATCTGCCGGGTGAGCCTGCACTTCAAACTCAAGTTCCCTAATGGGATATTTAGCTCGCAGCAACACCCACCACACATTGTGTGCATCCAGTAAACACAGCCTAGCTTCATAGAGAAACAATGTCAAATGAAAGAGAGGTAGACGTATTTAAAATGAATGTAAAAAACAGTAAAATAGCACAGGCTCCATGGTGAGATTATACTGTATGTCTATTCTACAGTACGTTATAAATCATGCATGATCGCCTTAGTTCTCCTCTCTGCAGCTGATGCTAACTGACGTGCACTTCTGTATCATAAACAGTAGCTCTCTCTGGTGGGAGTCGATTGTGTGAAAGCAGCTTAGGAAGATGAAGCCGGTAGCTGGGAGGGTGAAATTGAGATTCCATACAGTACGGTGGGTTTTCTCTGTGAGAGGAGACCGGCTGCTCCAGAACAAACCAGACGTGATAGTGCGGGTGGATTGGCTTGCAGAAGAGACTGACTGTACGTCCGTCTGCAGGGGACCCGGTGTTTCTTTTACATTTGAACCGCTCAAATCGAGGAATATTTTCCGGAGATGCTTCCCACACACATGTTGTTTAGTCGAGGCGCTGGTTGGTGCTTCTGTAGCAGGAATTTGACATTTCTGTCACAGGACAAACTGTCTCAACCAAAGGGCAGATCGCCCTGACTGTATTTTTGTCTCCGGTTTTCTGTGAAGATCATTTAAAAAGAAAAACTGATGGAAAAAAATGAATGACCCAGCTACTTTGGTTTGTTCCAGTCTTCTGGAAAACTGATGTTTTAAATCTCATTTTCTTAAGAAGTAAATAAGCTGCAGAGGTTGTTATGATCTGCTTTGCTCCAAGTTTTTTAATGATATGTTTTTAGAAATATTTTACTTGTACATTCGCGTATGAATGTTGCTTAGAGCACAAAACAGAAAGTCATTATTGAGTATTTCATGGTTTATTTGGGGTCAGACGTTCACACGGACCGCAGGGAAAGCTGGTTATTCAAGATCAAAACATATATGTGGTTTCTGAAAATCTGCGTGGCGGTATTTTGATATTTCAACATCTCAGCTGAGTCATCGCCACAGTTGATCACGAACTCTGCTTTTACAGCTCTGCCCAGTTTAGCTTCTCCATCTCATCACTGGTTCCGACAAACAATTTATTCTCCTCATTACGTTCCCTTCACCTCAGTCTGTTGATCGTGATTATAATTGCAGTTTTAAACGTCTGCGTCACTCGACTCGGCAGCGCCGTCACGATCACTGGAAGAGAATGATCAGAAAACGCTGGAAAAGGCGAATCCAGGTGCAACGCATAACCAGGATACTTTACGTAGAGGGCGCTGTATGCGAAGCACTATGTGGTGTGATGTGTTTTCTCTTTTACCAAACTTAAATTTTTTAGGAATGATATTTTTAATGTGGCACTGAATGTTAAAGAGTCGTTATCGTGACAGACAGCGCTGCGCTTGCTGTTTGTTTCTGCAGCTGAGCTGATGTCACGTGTCACCCGTGGGTTTGCTGGAGTTTTGTTGGCGAACTTCCATTTTTTAGCTCGTGCAAAGAAAGAAAAATAAGATGAAGCTGATGATAATGATAATGAACATGCAATTAAGCCTTTTTAAAAAAAATTAAATCTGCTTTACTGGGTGAACTTTAGATGCCTGGTTACATTATTAAACCCTAATACGTGTTTTTGCCAAAATCGCCCATTATTAACATTAACTTTGTTCCCTCACCTGTGACTGTCATCACAACTAATAATGCTGATGATTTCAGCGTGTGTGTGTGTGTGTGTGTGTGTGTGTGTGTGAGATCTGCTCGGTTTGGACGGCGGCTGCTGTCACATTCGGGATTTCCTGTGTTTGTGAGTCATGTTTTATCAGCTGCTGAATGTGTCAAATTATTTCATCAGCGGTGATTCAAGGCGACGCCTCATTCATGTCGGCGTCTGAATGGCCGTTTGCGATGGCACAGGGTGATTTGTTTTGATTGTCTGTTTGTGTCGGAGGTTTGACAGTGACGCTTCTTTACTCAAATCACACAAACTCCTTCTCCTTCCCGCCTTCGTTCCTCCGTTCTCCTCCCTTTAAATGTCATCCCTCTTTCCCTCCTCCTCCCTCTCTTGTTCCTCTTTCTCTCCCTAATGCCACAATCCCTCTTTGTCTCTTTTTGTCTCTCTCATACCTCCCATGCCCTAATCCCTCCTTCTCCCCCTCTCCTCCCTCTCCGTCTCCTCCCGTGACCGTCCCTCTATCTTCCTCCCACTCCTCTTCCTTCCTAATTAAGCGCTCCCTCTCTCTGTTTCCCGTCCAAATCTGCTCTCTACCTCTCTACCTCTCTCCCTGTCCATCCCTCCCTCGGTTTCTCCCTAATCCCTCTTTCATTTTTTCACCCTCTATCCCTCCCTCCTTCCCTCCTTCCTTCCTCGGTCCTTGTTCTCCCTGACAACACACTGCGTTATGTAATCTACGTCTCTGGGTATTAGTTATGCAAATTCATACATTTTTATTTACGTGTGATTTTTCCCTCTGTCTGTCTCTCTTTCTCCTCCCTCCCTCCCTTCTTTTCTCCTCCTCTATCCCTCCTCTGCCTCTTTCTGTACCTCTCTTCTTCTCTTTTTTCTCTCTATCTTCCTCCTCTAATTATTCATCTCTTTTGTCCCTCTCATTTGATCCACATTTCCTTTCCTCCTTTCCCTCTTTCATCTCCTCTCTCCCCCGTCCACCTTCATCTGTTTCTTTCCCCCTCTTCCTCCTTCTTTTCATGCCTCTCTTTTCCTTTTTTCCTCCCATTTTTTCTCCTCCTTTTCCCTCCCACTTC
>NC_079386.1:15963051-15965551 GCF_021018895.1 Seriola aureovittata
AATTCCGTCTCCATTAATCACCAGCACAAATATTCATGTTTTTTTTCTTTCACATTAACAGTGAACTTTGTGGTTGAAGTTTAGCTGGTGTCATCCGTTCCATTACAGTCAGACACGGGCCGTTTGCACGAACTTGCTCTGTAATTTTTTAACGACAATCCATTAAGCAGCGCTCAAATATTCATACTTTACCACCTCCTCAACATATTTCACTGACATCCTCTTTAGTGTCGACTAGTGCTTTGTTCAGATTCGCACATATCTGCAGAGAGGATTTCACTGCACGGTCTCATGACTCGTTTGAATCATACAGAGGATGTTTTTCCTCTAATGAGCCCCTGATTCACTTTACATGTTACACTGGCGCTCCAGTGAGAGCGCATTGATAAAACATGGGCGAAGGTGAATTGGACGAGGATGTCTGAGATCCGCTTCAGGGTTTTGAAACGCTGGTCGATCTGCAGCCAAAGTGCCTGTGATAAGAGCGTGTGAACGCGTGGTATCCGTTACATGAACCCGCATTTGAAAGAGAGAAGCTTGTTGTAGGTATTTATGTGATTTGTAGATACACGACAAACAAGTTCCAGAGTATCTCGTTTCAGAACCAAGGGGCGTTAATCTGCTGCTGTAACACCATCAACTCTTCTGGTTTACAGGCGTTGGACCAGATTTTAGAACCTGGCTGCGAGGGATTTACTCACATTCAGCTACTGGAGCTTTAGCGAGGTCCAACACTGATGGCGGGTGAGAAGGTCTGGCTCGCGGCCGGCGCTCCAGTTCCACCCAAAGGTGCGGGGTTGGGTTTGAGGCCCACACACCGAACTGGGAGAATCTTTATGGATCTGACTTTGTGCACTTTGTTGAACAGAACAGGAGCTTCCTTAAAACCACAGGGTTGGGTGATGTTGTGAAGTAGCATGGGATCATGGGAGTTGTTTTCACCACCGTTGCCGTAAGCTTCTCACGGTTCGTCCAGGAGGTTGTTGAGGCATGACGTCTTTAACAGGCGACCGAATGGAACGAACCCTTACCATGATTTCTCTAGGAAACATTTGGGATAATTTAAGTGCACAACTCAAAAAATATATATAACATAAGTTTAGTAATTTCCAGACATTTTAATGTGGAAAAATTACATATTGTATCTTTAAAATCACTGTATTCTGCAGTGGGAAGATTTTTCTCTTGAATAAAAGAAAAGTCTGATACCGGCTTTAACGCACTCTTACACTTGTGTCACACTTCACACTGAAATATATATATATATATATATATATATGTATATATATGTATAATTTTAGTAGATGTCAATGGCGTCAGTGGTGCTTAGAGGCAGATAAGAGTTTGTCTGTTCTGTTTTCAATTCACTTATTTCATTCAAGGACAGAATTAGACGGCAGCGCCATCAAAAGTCTTCACCATATCCTCGGCTTCATTTCCTTTTGCCATATCTAATCTCACAGAGCGGCACTCTCCTCTGAAGCGTCAGTGCAAGGTGTTGTGATAGAGCCGGCTGAACTTTAAAATGTCACACTAACCCTTTGATTGTGTCACTGAAGGTCTGAGTCAATGTTCTGCTCCGATGCAAACAGTCCGATAAAGTCCCCCCCCACCCCCCCCCCCACCCCCACCCCCCCTTTTCCACACTAACTTGACTATAAAATGTCACAGCGGCTCTTTAATTGTGTCCGAGTCAATGCTCGCCGTGATGTATGCGGCCTGATGAGGTTTGGCCGTGGTCGATATACATTACAGAAACGGGCGCAGCGGCATTGACCGGCGTGGAGAACGCTGATGCAGGAGAAAACAGCTGTAGTTTCCATTTTAGGCTCTAATAAGCAGAGTTTAATTCCAACCTTCACCCTTTCTGAAAGTGTGACTTCAACTCTAATAAATGAATTCCCGTTGAATAATTGACATTATTAAAGATTTTGAACCCTTTCTTGTAAACTTGATTTAGCTATATAATTCAGATTACTTGCTGGGGTAGACGGTTTTTTAAATGTCTCAATTACCCAAAAACCCCTATTTTTTTTTTTTTAAATGCTATCACTCATTTTCTTCATGTGTTGATTTAAATGGTCTGAAAACATTTCCTTATTGAATTTCATTTCAATTTACTCGGTCCCCAACAGACTCTATTTGACAAATACTATACATGTCAATTTAAATGCCTTTTGCAATTATTTTAGGCAAATAGTTTGTTAACACAGTGTTAAATTAGAGCAGGCGTTTAGCATTTTTGGACAGGTTTGGCTCAGGAACAGAAAACTCAGACGAGTCACTCTGAAATGCAGCCAGGAGCGTTTCACAGTGAAGGGAGCCCCATAGATTGTTTGAACTTTTATTACCGACTGACCTTTTATATTCTAGTTGTCCGTGCTCTTCTGAACCGCAAGATATTACCGTTCTCTTCAGGAGAAGAGTCAGTTCGGCTCGCTCTCTCTTTGTCTTCTTCTTCCGATGCTTTCTCGCTCGTGAGTGACATCGCTGCGAATCA
>NC_079386.1:16270551-16353051 GCF_021018895.1 Seriola aureovittata
CTGAGAGACGAAACCCAGGGTGAAGAAAAGTCTTTCCAGTGAAGCTCAGCAGTGCTGTTGTTGATAATTGAAGCTGAACGTTATGTAACAGCGTTTCTATTCCAGGGCTTTTCCCTTTGATTTAACTTTCACCTTCAGTCATCCCAGCGCACCCACAGGAGAAGAAGCAAGTCATTTGCAGACTGTATTTTGCCCTGGGTTTCGCCTCTCAGGCTATATGTACATATACAATGCTGCAACTTCCTGTGCAAGTTTTTAGAGTGAAACAAGAATTGAATCTGTTGTAGCTAAAGCTAAAAAGATAGATGCTAGAATTGAACATCGATAGAATATTAAATATATGACGAGGCAGAACTGGACAGGTGTCTTCATTCATTTTCAGCTTTTTAAATAAAAACCTTAAAAAATCAGTGGCACTTTTTATCGCCATGTTGTGTATGCGCGTGTGTGTGTGTGTGTGTGTGCGTGTGTGTGTGTGCGTGTGTGTGTGTGTTCACCTCTGGCTAAAACCAGACTAACTGCAAGCTTCACACTGTAGCTCGGCCTCTTTCAGCCTGTATCCAAACAACAATTACTGTCTGACACAGAAGCCTACACTTACTGCCTGCTGCCTACTGTACGCCACTTTAGGTAAATGATATAGTGACGAGCGCCACATTACAGCCAGGTACCTGTAGGTAAATGATATAGCTCAGGTAATACCACCTACCTCTGTACGGGCCTCCTGCTCGGCCTAAATGACACAGCCAGCGGCTCTATTACCTTCTGTAACTGTTATTGTTGTGAGCCGTTCAGGTGGTAAGGTGCTTATTTGTCTCTTTTCAGTTTTACTTTTGTACTTACAAGTCGGTGACGCGACGCGTGTTCTCGATCATAGCCGTTAACCGCCCTGAAGTTCACAGGTGGAAAGTAGTCGAGTGCAGAGTCTGGGAGTCCGGGCTCGATCCTCGATGGTTTCCCCGTCATGACTGGAGGTCTGTGATGCGTTAATAAGTCTATATGAGCCAAAGACTCACTTTAGTTAACTTTATAGTAAATTCACCTCCACCAAGTTCGGTGCAAATTGGTTCAGTAACTATTGTGTTTAATCTGCTGACTAACAAGCAGATACAGGTGAAAACATCAGTAATAATCAATCAATAAAATGTGACGGAGACAGAGTTTTGTCCAAATGTCTAAACTAAAAATACTCAATTTAATATTATATAAAACAGAAAAAGCGCAGTGAATACGGCAAATGTTAACTGATAAGACAATTATTTAGTTAGTTAAACATTCTCAGTATAAATATGCAACTATTTAACTTGATGTTTAAATTTAAAGTAACAACCAACAACAATTTAGATCAAGTTGTTAAAATCTTTTTCTTTCTAGTTCCAGTTGAGTGAAAGTTCGCTGTGTCTTAATGTGCCGCGTGTCTTCATCCCAGCCGTTCTCTATCTGACTGGCTCTGGACCAGAATCAAACAGTTTTCCCTTTCTCCTGCATGATTTGTGCAATCTGTTCCTCGTATCATGCAGGAGCTGTGCCCGCAACAAACTTTGGCACCTTCTACTTAAAAAAACAAACACAATTTTTTATTTTCTTTTTTAGCTGATGCCTACTGATGCTAACTGACAGAGAGTAGATGTTGTCACGTATGACTTTGGCGATGCTCTGTTGATCCCTGAGGGTGAACCTCTCTGTGCCGCTTCTGTGTGTGTGTGTGTTTGTGTGTGTGTGTGTGTGTGTGTGTGTGTTTATATAAAGAAGCAAAAGCAAGAAACTGAATTTGAAATGTACTCATATTTCCAGCAGGTTACAGTCACGTTTAAGTTCCCATCATGCATCAGGTGTTGATTCTAAATGCAGTTTGACACTAATAAACAAATGATAAGCCTGAAAATACGCACAATATCAACATCAGTCTGTCACCTTCTGATCAAACAAAATGTTCCTCGTACTTCCATGTTATTCGTGCCGTTTGCCGTCTGCACATGCTTTGGCTCATATGTACCAACGACAGTGCCAACAGCTCTGGAGGGCGCTGGAACGGCGTGCTGCTTATAGAGGAAGAGGAGGAGGGCAGGACTGGCGTGCAAAACATAGATATATGACCTGAAGATGTTTCCTGCAGCCAATAATTGCAGCTTTACAACAAACATCTGGTAATAGTGGGAGGGACAAACACACCTCTTGTCAGCGTTGTGTGCTTTAAAAAAAAAGAATAAAGAGGCTTTTAGTAAATGTAGAAGCTTCTGTAGCTCGTTTATCATCCGTGGCTCTTAAATCCATTGCTAATGCCTGAGTAAGACCCCCCGCTCCTCTGGGTGATATAATGTCTGACCCCCGACACAAACGCACCAGAGACACAATCCAGACGGTGTGTGTTGGTTTTCATTATTATTAGCCAAAGGGCTTCAGTTTTACTTCGACTTAAAGTCCTCAGAGTCTTTACTTTAGTCTTTCCTGGCTTTAATATCTGTGTCATATTGGATCCATTAAGTCCAATAACATCCGCTCCCATTGGGTAAACCCCGAGGGTCAGAGGTCAGGATGACAGGATGGTGTGTGTGTGTGTGTGTGTGTGTTCAAGCGATGGTTAGGTCAACACACTGGAGCTTTTCAAGTTGCTGAGCAGTCAGGAAGTAGGTGCTTTATTTAATTTTGTCGGACCGCCGTCTGTGTCGATCAGAACCACATTTCGACGAGTCGCCAGAGGGGTCGGCTCAACGTTTTCTGTGTCCCGCTGGAGCCGAGTTCCTCCTCTAATCAGGGGGTTTCTGCAGCGATTAAATTCTCAAACCGGGGATCTGGTGTTTTCAGTGACGTTGTTCTCAATCATATAATCGAGCCCTATTGGTTATAAAACATCCCCCGACACACTGAGGAGACAGTCAGCCTCCAGGCAACACCGCTAGTTTTTCACCACTGTCGGCTCTAGTCGGCGTTTGTCACCGGCCAATCAGCTGATTGAACATGTTGAATTAATGGAAGTCATTAAGAACGATAAAGGACGATAATTTAATGAGTAATTTTCCCAGTTTTCCACTAAAACTGTGAGGAAACTGAAAGATAATGCTCTTCTCTCTCTGCCACGTTTTATTATGAAAGTAAAAACAGAAGGCCATGTTCTGCACCATGATCTTACTCTCCTCTTCAGTGTTTGACTGTGTCGATGTAAATAAAGCTCTGACACAGAGACAGCATCATGTCAAGCCACAGAAACATTTAGCTGGTAGTCGATAACTGTTGTATTTATTTATAACGTGTTTCCCAATAAACAGAGCAAGATTTCAGCTTCAGGACAGACCAGGTCCTAAAACAACAAACAAACAAATGTGAAACTCAAACTACAATAATGGTTAATCTCAATAACTAACATAAACAGGAGAAACCTTGGTCGAAAGAAACGGCAGACAAACCGCTAAAGTCGTCCTAAGCCTGGCAAAATCTGCAGGGATAAAAACGAAGGTGTGGCCGGTCGGGACGGGGAGGGGGATGAGTCTTGCCGACTGTCAGGCCGAAGAGGGAATAACATTTATGTAAAAACAACAGGTTATAGTAAAATGCACCTTTCTGATCTGTGATGCACATGAACGTCGTCTCTCATAATGTGGTCGTTTTAAAAAGTTCATAAAATGGAAGAAAAAAAGAGCAACAGCAGTTTCCCATTAGCCAAGATCATATCTTTAAATTATCTTATCTTATCTGAGCAACGGTCCAAATTCACTAATATAATATCATAAATATAAAACAGTGAAAACATATGAGAAGCCGAGAATAGAAAAGTGATCGACCCGTTTTTATTATGACTCGCTAAATAAGAATGAATCGATTACCAAAATAAGAAGAAACACTGTGATTAGCTGAGAGAGGTGCCTGTGATATCACATGATGGTGGCATGAAGAAGTATGTAAGTGTGTGAGAGAGAGAGAGAGAGAGAGAGAGAGACATTCTCTCTCACACGCCCAGACAACAAAGGAATGAAGGATGAATAGAGAGGAAAAGAGAGAGTGCAGCGTCCGACCCCTTTCAAAATAAGATGAGGGTAAAGTGATAGTGGATGTGTGTCTCGGTGGGATGGGAAGATAAGAAAGAGCAGGGACGAAACCCCTCTGCGGGGCCTCCCGATGAAAGACTGTGTCTCTCCATCCCCTGAATTCCTTTACTTTAATCCTGAAGCAGGTAGAGAGGAGAAAAAAAAAGAAAGAGAAGAAACAGTTGAAGAAGAGGAATGGAAAGAATAAGAGAGAGAGAGAGAGAGACGGGTGAGCAGAATTCCTTTTATGTCAAACCAGACGAGAGAGAAATGAGGAGAGACACATTTTCAAGATTAAATCCGTAAACAAAAAGAGACGGAGACAGGAAAGAAAACTGTCAGGAAAAAGGCAAGAAATAAATGACGGATTTAACTTCGAGCTTAAAGAGGAAGTCGAGAAAGAGACATGCAGTGAGAAAATATAGACAGATACTGGCATGGATGGATTAGCTACTGAGCGGGGGCCTACTGGGCACAGGTCCAGGGGCCCTTAGACCAGGAGTCAATCAAACAACTACAAAGGGACACAAAACAAGCAGTAGTTGACACAAAATAACTAAAAAGAGACAGAAAACAAGTAAAAATAGATGCAAAAGTGACAGAAAAGATATCAAATGAGTGAAAATAGATACAAAACAACTACGGAGAGACAGAAATTGAGCATGACTTGACAGAAAATGACCACAAAGACGTGCAAAATGACTGAAAAGAGACAAAAAGTCAAGTAAAAAAGATGCAAAACACCCACAAAGAGCCACAAAATGACTCACGTTAGAAGGAAAGAACTAGAACTTGAAGACCAGCACAGTCTCTGGACTTCAACCTCATGAAGGCGGTTTGTTATGAACTGGCCAGAAGGTGAAATCAAAACACTCTCTAAGTGCAACAGAGTTGGGACCAACTTTCTGAACGATGATTTCCATGTTATTCCATTAATTTCAGAGACATTAAACTTTAATTTCAGAGACGTTAAAGTGTGTAAACTTCAGCGTCATGTGGAGAGACGGAGGTGAGTTTAAAACACAGGCTCAGATCAGATAATCGATGCTGGCAGCAGCGTGACCCTGAGACAAGCATGAGCCATGACTTTGATCTGTGTCTCTCTCTCCTCTGTCCTTCCTTATCTCTCTCTCTCTCTCTCTCTCTCTCTCTCTCTCTCTCTCTCTCTCTCTCTCTCTCATGCGTTCTCTAATGTGTTGTGTTTGTGATTATTAAGCTTGTCTGGGTTTCGCTGAGTGAGCAGTGTGTGTGCATGCGTGCGTGTGTGTGTGTGTGTGTGTGTATGTGTGTATGTGTGTGTGTGTGTGTGTGTGTGTGTGTGTGTCTGTGCGACATGTGATGATGTACCTACAGACCAGACTAATGTACAGGACAGTCTTATCAGGAGTGTCCTGTCATTCAGACATTTCTCTCCACACACACACACACACACCTACACACACACACACACACACCTACACCTACACACACACACACACACACACACACACACACACACACACACACACACACACACACACACATACACCTACACACACACACACAACACACACACACACACACACACACACACACACACACACACACACACACGTTCTCTCTCCTGGGCCCCTGTATGGTATTTTATCAGGCTCTCCCTCCTTTTGAGGCCACCAGTCTAAAAATGGTGGTGGGCTTTGTTTAGGCTTCATCTTCACACACACACACACACACACACACACACACACACACACGTACATACATATAAAATGGCGGTAGAGCAGCCATCTTGCCTCCCTAGTCCAAAATGGCTCAAAAAAAAAAGAAAAGTCCCCTGAAATAATGTCAGGATGCAATTTAGCTTTGAACTTTGTCTCTCACACACACACACACACACACACACACACACACACACACACACCTGACACTCATAGCTGGCTCTGGCTCAGCCCCTCACCCAACACAAAGTCTAGGAAAGGTTAAAGGTCACAGCCAACACAAAAGCCAGGGTAGACCAGAAGGTCAGGGGCAGCAGGATCACAGGCTCAGACATAGACAGGGCCAAGTGTGTGTGTGTTTGTGTGTGTGTGTGTGTGTTTGTGTGTGTGTTACACTCTTCTGTCTGTCTCTCGTTTCTCATCGTTCTCAGGTTCATTGATTTGATCTCAGGTGTTTGAGGTGAAACTACAACAAACAGAGCGTAGAGGAAACTCATAATAACGACCTGTTCTCTCACACACACACACACACACACACACACACACACACACACACACACATAAATATATAGCTATATCTACCTGACACTGTTTGCCCTCTCATTTTTGAGTGGGAAAGTGAAGTCCACTGTATGATCATCAGAGACCTGTTGCTGCATCATCAGTTTGCAGTGCGCTCTACTGCCCTCACATGGCTCCTGCAGGTACCACATGTACCACACGAGGGTTCCTCAGCAGACAGTGTGACGTAAGACTGTGTGCACGTCCATCCCTGTGTTTCATTTAGATGCGTTTAGTTCAGCTTCTGTTGAACGATGCCACTGCCTGGCACAAATAAGCAGATTTCACGTTGTATCAATGGAAAAAAAAACCAAAACATCTGTAGTTCATTGATTTGTGTCAGTCTGGTCAGTTAATGCAGCAGGTGGAGCGATGAAGAAACATTATTCTTTATCAGAATCATTGTATATGATCAGTAACTCTTGGAACATTTACATAATTAATCATAATCTCACTGAAATCTTACATTGTTCAACACCAAGATGTTCGTTCTGAACCTGAGCTTTTATTATGAAGTGCAATAAAATGTGGTTTAACTGTTCACAGGTGCCGTTTTACTACTAAACTTTATATGCTAGGACGATTTACATAAAGATTTGAATTATTAGTACAAAACTATTTAAAAAAACATTTTAAGGTGGAGTTGAGGTATTTTACTTTGAAATGTGGCAGAATCGTATCGTCTTATCCACACAGCTAAAACAAAAATGGAGGAATAAATTTAGAAAATAAAAGTAGATGAAGAATGAAATGAAATGGAAAAATGCTACAGGGAATGTCTCGCCAGTTTCGACACTGTGCTGTGTCTTCTGCACAGAGCAGGAATTACACACCTTGTTTAACACACACACACACACACACACACACACTTATACACACACTCATACAAAGGGCAAACACGTGCAGGAATGTACAAAACTGCTTATTACTGATTTTATAGGCTCTTGTGATTTGATGTGATGATGACGGCACAGTTATTTATGACATTTCCACACACACACACACACACACACACACACACACAGTTAACACAAACTATCATTTATTGCATTTTTTCTTTTCAGCACAGTTGCCCTGCCCTGCTTGTTACTGAAGCTTAAACTCAGTGAGATGCAGTGAAACATGTAGATGCTCATCGCCTCTAAACAGGACCAAAATACTTCAGGATGTGTATGTGTGTGGTATGTCTTAAATCTTGCAGCCTGTCCAAACACAATTAAACTGAAGGAAGATGTCACTTGTGCTGCTTTTGATCTGGACCGTATTGTCAGTGGCCTCGGCTGCAGGTTGGGTGGGCGTCAGATGGTATCTGGAGGGAGTGAAAGGGCGAAGGATGGGAAAAAAAAACTTTGCTATCTGCTGCATTGTCTATCTCTGGACTCTTGTTTTGAAGGAGATGAGTAAAGGAGGATCCCACGCTGCTGATGCAGACACTCACACTGATACAAAAAATATGCACATTAGCAGAGTGTTAACAGACTCTGCAGGAATCTCAATCCCCTACCTAACTAAACACAGCTGGATGGAGCTCGTCTTCACACACATTTTCCCTTTTCTTTTGTCATGCAGCGCGGGATAACGTGACCACATCGTTCTTACCTCTTATAAACAAAGAGAGGTGAATCTGAAGGAGAACCAGGAGGTCCATACCTCCAAACCACATATTTTTACACCCCTGACTGATCAAATCGGAAACAAGTACTTGTTGCTTTTGTTTGTCACATTCTTGGCGGTCTCTGTTGTCAACAGACCTCAGTGCTGTGTGTAAACACGGGTTTGACCCAGATGGGATTTTGACGACTGATATCTTTGTGGGTTAAGTTTGATCAGCAGTCGGGATTTTATTCTGATGGTCGCGGGTTTAACATTTAAATATTCTAACATTTAGTATCAATCCAATCCCATTGACTGACATTGGAGCAGGGTGGGTTTCGCCCTACAGGCAATTTAGAGCCACTAATTAACTGCATGTTTTAGGATTTTGTATTGGACAGGTTCGAACCCAGGACCTTCTTGTTGTGCAACCAACAATTAAGAAAATATCTTCTGAGACTCCTGTAGGAGCATCACAGAGCGATGAAACCCCAGACTAGTTTAAAAAAGACACTCACTGTAATGTGTGTTCTGTTTAGACGCACAATAATTGCTTATAAAGTCGGTGGAAAGATGCAAGTGGACACATATGAACTCTCTGCAATGTGAATTGAGGAAAAGACTTGCACCTTCTCCTTCTGCAGATGTTTAACAGCACACAACAGAAGACTTGGCGCCACCAGCTGTTTATCTTGATGAACCAACATATAAACAAAGCAACAATAGAAGGAAACACTCATTCATTTGCGTTATCTTTTAACGTTTTTTTTTTTTTGGGTGGATTTCGTTCAAAAGTTCCACTAAACTTGGACGGAAACTAATTCATGAGAATTATTAGGTAACGTTAGCTTTGCTTGCGTCCTGAACGCACCCTTAAAGGGTGTGAGGTTACCTGCAATTTAACAAATCAGAAAACACTAATAATTTAGCAATAACAATAATAATAATAAGACCCAGAGGTACTAATGAAAATGTAACTAAATAAAAGTGCAAAAGATTACCTTTTATGGCCTTTTTTTTTTTTTTAAAGATATGTTTTTTGGGCTTTTGCGCCTTTATTGGACAGGATAGTGGAGAGAGACAGGAAATGAGGAGGCAGAGAGAGGGGGAATGACATGCAGTAAAGGCCGTCCGATGCGGGACTCGAACCGGGGCCAACTGCAGCGAGGACTGTAGCCTCTACACATGGGGCGCCTGCTTAGACCACTACGCCACACGACGCCCCTTATGGCCTTTTTTAACTCGTAGCTTTGTAGCTGTCTTCATATCTTTACCACTCAACATCATATTGTTCGTTGTGATGTTCATGATATAATCTTTTCGGCGCATGTGGGACGCTTCTTTCACCGCTCTCTATCTCTTAACTCCCCTGCTGCTCCCGCTCTTTTTTTTAGATGTTATTCTTTAACTGATGCCATGACTCGACCTTGGTGATTCCTTCCCAAAACAAGCTGTATCAAGGTAAAAAAAAAACAAAAAACTGAAACTTTGAAGCTTGAAATCAAGATGGTATCTCAAGCACGGGGTGTAACTGATAAGTCCGGTTCCCTCAACAGAGGACTATTCTTCTTAGCTACAGTTGTATTAGTCACAGCGTCACCCAACGGACAAAGAATTTTCTTTAACAGGATTTTACTACAACCCGTAATTAATTTTTGAGCCAACATCTTTATCTGCATTACCTGAACAGTCACATCTGCACATTACGCGCCATACGCGCCAATTACGTCTGTTGTTTGCCCTCAGACTGTCGTCACCTCAGGCTAATTTTTAAAGTGGACACATCGTTTTAGTCCCAATTACACCAGGACTGTGGAGTAAAAATCCTCCTCTGTATTATGTTTATGGCTTTCCTAACAGGTCATCTTGAGTATCGTTTGGTTCTGGTTGGTATTTTCGTCTCGCTTCTCAAGGCTCCTAATATCAAGCATTCAAATAAGAAAAAGACAGACTTTAAAGTATTATAGCTTCAATTTGACCTCTATCTTCCGCCGGGTCTGACAGCTGAGAAAACAACACAACTTTATGACATCATCACCGTGGGACAGCGGGACCCACTGACCGCTAATGGGGTTTTTATTGGAGGGGAAAGCACCTGGATGAAAAGAGAGAACAGGTTGTTTGTTTAATGGCGGCCATCACCACAAACAGATGAGTCAGAGGTGCAGAGGAGGGGTGGGAATCGTTCAGAGGGAGCATGCAGGCAGGCAAAACATACAGTCTGTGGAGGGGAGAGAGAGAGAGAGAGAGAGAGAGAGAGAGAGAGAGAGAGAGAGAGAAAAGAAGAAAAGACAGTGCTGCTGGGATACCCAGCTGTGAATGTAGTGATTGTCTCTCTTTAGATTGATTTGCCTTTAATGGTAGTTTGACCAACTCCAGAAAAGCAGCACTTGTGTCACAGTTAGTGCTGCAACTACAGATTATTTTCATTATCTCCAAATGTATATATGAGGCTTATTTTCTTGATTTTAATTGCGAAAAACTTTTAACTTCCCCCCCCCCAAGAGCCAAAGGTGATATGTATGGAAGTATGGAGCATTAGCATGTTTTTAGAGTTGCAAACCTTAAATACTAAAATCCAAAGTGCTTATAGACCATAATGGGATTAAAAAACATGCAAGAGTTGAAGGGTTAGTGCCTTCCTCTAAATGCCGAGCCACCCAGGAAAAGAAGGGTGACTCTGAAAGTGTTTTCAGTGTTTAGACAGGGTCGAGTCCGGGAATTACAATAATCTGATAGAAGTTAAAACAAAATGAGAAACCTTGAACTCAGCTCTTTTTTCTTGTGTGTTAAATGAAGTGAACATCAGAAAAAAGTAAAGACAAAGGTCATCATGATCTTACACAATAATCTCACAGAAACAAGCTGATTTTTCATCCATTTGTCTTTTATTACTTCTGCCAAGGAGGTTATGTTTTCACCCGCCCGTTTGTTGGTTTGTTGGTTTGTCAGCAGGATTATGCAAAAAGTACTGAACCGATTTGCAGCAAACGTGACAGAGGGATCGGGCGCAGGACAGGGAAGAACCCGATCCAGTTAAAGGGACAGATCCTAGATTTTACCACTTTCATTAACATTGCAAGTTAGGACATTTTTCTACATTTTCGGTCAATTTCTCAGGAGATAATGTTTGGATCTTGATGTAAAAAAAATCAAACATGTTAATGGTGTTGAGATCTATGTGTTTGTGCAATTTGGTGCAGATCTGGTGGAGGAAAATGGTTGGTAGGGCTCGGTAGAGGTATGCGCTCTACTGAGTGCCATTCAAGTTTACAAAGGAAAGGAGAAAAAAAAAAGACTCAAAATGAAATACAGGTGGGAGCATGTCTGTAGCACTGAGGATGTGTTCTTAGTTTTACGTTATTCTCTTTACATTCCAAGTATCTAAGAGGACGTGTGTTCTTTTCATAGATAGTATCCAAGAAAATGTGTTTTCTTAGATACCATCCAAGTATCTAAGAGAACCTATGTCCCATCTTAGATCCCCATATAGGTGATAGTGAAGCTCCCTTTTCTCTTTTCTCTGTGTGTCCGCCCTGTTTTTGGTATCATCACTCAGCCCGAGCAGGACAAACATGTCTGAGATAAACAAAAGTGTTTGGGTTCGCCGTCTGATCACTGGAGGAAGAAAAGTCGACACAACCTAAACATTCCCATCTAGAGAGGATATCCCTCTCTCTCTCTGTCTCTCTCTCTCTCTCTCTCTCTCTTGTCTGTGCATGTGTAGACGGGCTGTGGGAGCTGCTATCATTTCGCGGAGTGTTCTCAGCTGTTTCATCTTTTACAGCATCAAAAGTTCCGTTCACCTCTTGTAGCCAGTCGATCGGCCTTTTTGTTGAGGGATGTTTGAGGTTCTGCCGATTCATGTGGGTGTTTGCATGCGGCTCAAACTGTAATTGGGTTATCAGACTGCCCCGCTGATTAAACTTGCACCCAGAGACCAAACATTTGCCAACCCCTCCCTCCACTTTGCTCCCATCACTGTCCCCCAGTGAGCATGCGGTGTGACAGCTCAAATCTTCCCCCTAGCACGCCCAGCCCTAAGAACAATACGTCCCGATAAACCCTCGGAGAGCCTGAGGGTGTGTTGCGCGTCCGTGCTTGTGCGCGCGTTCGCTCACGAACAACGCACAGCACGCCGGTTTTTCACACGCATGGCGGCTAGAATCTGTCTGTCCAAGCACTCTCCTCTATCAGGAAGTGAGGTAGGCCCGATGGGAGCAGTAAGTCCAGAGAGCTTAGTGGCCCAGAATAGGATCCATTGTGTCCTTTGTGCTGGAGGGGATTTGGGCCTACAAACTGACCAGTCTGCTGGAAGGTGATGAGGATGGAAGGTCTGGAAGAGCCGGGCGGAGACCCGCTGGGCTGGCATGAAAACAGACGGGGATGCCAACTGGCAAGGGTGTGACAGTGTTGAGACACTGGCATGGGGGATAGACTGATCACTGATAAAATTTGTCTCCATGTGTATGAAAAGCAAAGTACATTATTTATAAATTGCGTGCCAACTATAGATGTTGACGATGTAGCTAGTTTTAGAGCATTTAGAAACTTGCGAGCTGCGGTGAATAAATGGATTTCCACTTATCAGGTCATGGTGATGCTATTGTTGTGCAATGCAACAGTTAGCCGTTAGCTTTAGCAACATTATAAGAGCATGTCAGGGCTGTGCATCTGTCAGGATGTTTTTGAGGTCTTCCGCTCCCTAGCGGTAGAAAATAATTAACACAGCCTTAAAGGAATTGTTCAACATTTTGGGAAAGAGGCTAATTTGTTAGAAGTCTAAAACCCCTCTCATGCCTGCATGATACACATGAAGCAACCCCTAAATTGTGATTTAATAGTGCTCTTTTTTTTTTTTGTCTTTAATTGCTTGTTCTGCTGAGTTTTGTTCCCTTTCATCCTTTCCCTTTTATCTCTCCCTCTGTGATCTTCTGCAGACTGCATTTTTGATTCCATGCCATGTTAGGGAATAAACATGGGAAGGTTTAAACCCCCGGAAACTCACCTCACTTCCTCCTTCACACGCTCAAAGGCGCTGACTTCCAGCTGACCATCAAAGAGATTCGATTTTACTCGCCACGTTTATTACCTTTGTTCAAGTAGGAAAAGTCCCCTGTTTAACAATGCTTCCACTGGTTGGCTATGGTTACCAAACCATCATTTCACCTCGCACTTTTTACATAACACCAGACAGACAGGGAACCCAGTCGAGTCTTTGAAAGTGACCTGTGTGACCTGAAAATAGATACTAGAAAGACATGGGAGCCTTTTGAGGAGATGACCCCACGACCTTTGAGGTATGTCTTCTTCTGGAGGTGTTGCATAAACACAGTAAGACCTGAGCAGGCTGCAGGATGACTGTTTAGCTATCTGTAGGTGACTGGTAATGTGTGCTGTGATTATTGCTGGGACGACAGCAGGTTAGAGGTGGATGGAAGGAAGTGGGAGGCAGACATAAGACTCAAGAAAGTGGAGGAAGAGCAACGAGTGGAGGTGTGCAGTCAAAGTAACGCTGTGATGGAGGATGAGATGGATGGAAGGCGAGGCGTGAGAGAAAGTGGCTCCCTGTGGGACCCCTTGCATATTTTCCCTGGGCGAAACCAGGTGTGAGCTGCGAGGCAGACAGCTCCGGCAGGCTGCCTTTACCTGGCGCAGCCCTGTCATTACTGTTACCTGGCTGCCCCCGAGGCCACGTGGGCTGGAAGAGGAGCTGCTGCAGAGCTCAACAGGACACACAGCGTGGTCAAGGCTAATCCAGGATCATTGTCACTTTAAAAGCCAAGGGCAGTAAATGAACAGGAACTCAGTGACATCACTGCAGTCAGAAATATGAAGTTCAGTTCACCTGTACTTGCTGAACTCCCTGATCCGTGGATGTAAAGCAGCTCCCTTTTTTGGGCAACTTCATGTCAAGTCAAGCTTATTTATGCATCACAAAATTACAAGTTTATCCCTGAGTGCTTTACAGTCTGTGTTATAATTCTTGATTGAGTGCCATGTTTTTATGTTGATGTTTAAGAGACCCTCGGATAAATCATTACGTTTAAGGTTAATATGAACCAAGCAGCAATGTTTCCTTACCGTGAAGGATAAAACATGAAATTTAGACACTTGCAAGAAGGCGTTTAAGAGTCAGCGTCGTGTACTTTTGCATGAATTTATCTAAATGGTCCGGATGCTGTAAACTCCGGCGGTCTGGTAGTCGCTGCAGGCTAAAACAAACGCTAAAGCTTGTTTATAACTGGTGTTTGACCTTCCTCATGATGTGAGATTTGTTATTTCAGAGTTCGACAGTATCTCCTTTAGTTAAATGGTTTTGTGTCTGCAGGCAGGGCGGTTATATATTAATGGGACCAGGTGTGGGGGGGAGAAAATTACCTTCCTTTTTGTTACTTGTGCATGTGTGAATGGACCTAACAGAGGGGTGTGTAAACCTTTACTTTGTGTATAATGAAGGGTGTGTGCATATACTGTATGTGTGTGTCATTGACTTTAATGTATAGTCTTTTAGGGACTTCACCACTTTCATACTCCTTGAACCTTGTGATTTAAGTGTGTAGCTAAATTTGTTGTGTCAGTACATCTTCAGGAATATCCAGTCACACACGTGCATGCATGCAAGCGTTTACATGCATCTCTGCTCTTTAAATATGTCTGTAAATGTCTCGTAAGTGTTAAATATACATCTGCAACACTGGTTTACACTCCTGGTTGACTTTATTGAGGGGGGGGGCATCATTCTTGGAGCGTTTCATATCAGAGTTTGGTAATATTCAAATTTGATATGACAAGTATTTTCCCTAAAGACAAAATACCTGTTGCATGTATTTGCATGTTAATGAAGCAAGACGATGTCGAGGCCTTGAATCTGAGTCGCTGAAAACAGGTAAATAAAAAGAAGTAGATTTCAGATAAGCTTGTCGGAGCTCTGAAATCAAATCCTCTGACTTTCCTTTGACCCAAACTAAGACATCTGTCCCCCTCTCCGCCCTCTCCTCCCTCCCTCCATCCGTCTGCTCTCTCTCCTTACCCTGTTATCCTGCCTTAAAGATGAGCTAATGGCAGGTTGTCAGTAGTTGAAGCTACTGTGTGTGTGTGTGTGTGTGTGTGTGTGTGTGTGTGTGTGTGTGTGTGTGTGTGTGTTCGTCTTAACAAACCCAGCCTCTTCAGTGAAGGATTCCTCTGCACATCCATCCAGCTCTAAATCAGCACAAACCACCTGTTGATGCTGGTTCTTTGTTTTTCTACTGCCCTCAGGTGGTGGACATTGGGTAGTGCAGAAAATAAAGGTTTTATAATAGATTTTAGGCTCTAGTTGACAAAAAAAGCATAAATTTAGGTCCATTTATTTGTACCGGAGCTTTCAGTTTTTTCACAGCAGTTAGGGGTTGTTGTTCAAATTCCCATTTTTCTGAACAAATAAAGGTTTCCATGTCTTCACGCTTAGAAAAATGGAAATAACATTTCCATCTCCATCACAACTGGAGAAACTCTTGCTGAGGAAATGGAGGACGGTCGGGGACTTAGGGTCGGGGGATTAGATGATTTGTGTTTAATTAAATGTTTTTCTGATCATTTTGTTGTGTGATTTCAGCATCATTGAAGCCTCATTTGTCCTCATGCTAACAAACTGAGGTTGTTTGCTCCTCTCTCTTCTCTCAGGGTCGTCCTGGGCCTCTCGGTGAAGTTGGACAGAGCGGACCGGAGGGGCCCCGTGGCAGCGTGGGGCCTTCAGGGCCTAAAGGAGAGAAGGGCCACGTCGGACTGAAAGGACCATCTGGCCCCAAAGGAGACAAAGTGGGTGCTGTAGATCTTATTGGACAGTGAAGCAATAATATGGCAAGATAAAAAATAAAGTTTCATCCCAACAGACACAAACTTGTCTGCAGCAGCTAAGCAGTGACATGTTTTCTCCACCAGGTGTTGCTGTTTAACCTGATCATATATGAACATAATTGATTATTTACTTATGCAGGGACCGATGGGAGTTCCCGGGTTCCAGGGAACTGATGGCGTACCTGTAAGTAAACCAGATGTGCAGCTACACACAATATGCATTCTTACAGATGTGTCTCAGATAAATTCAGATTATCAATTCTGAAAAAGAAA
Organism: Seriola aureovittata; assembly: GCF_021018895.1. Taxonomy (NCBI): domain Eukaryota; kingdom Metazoa; phylum Chordata; class Actinopteri; order Carangiformes; family Carangidae; genus Seriola; species Seriola aureovittata. The sequence goes on from NC_079386.1 coordinate 16,286,537, forward strand.
TCCCCCCTGTGCTGCGATCAGTGCTTAAAGGGTCCGACCTCCTCCCCCTCTCTCTGTAGGGTCACCCTGGTGCTGAGGGCGGCAGAGGATCACCAGGACTGGACGGTTGTAACGGGACCAGAGGTGAGCCGGGAGACCCTGGATACGGGACAGGAGCGCCTGGATACCCTGGAACTGCTGTGAGGATAAACTTTTATTATATCTTTATTTAAGATGTTTGAATCCCGTTACTTAGAGAATATAGAGTTTATTACTGATGGCGTCCTTTCCTTCAACAGGGGCCTAGTGGGCCAAAGGGTCAGAAAGGAGAGCCTCGATACATCTCGGATAACGGCATCACGGTAAAGGCTCACATTCATATTCATTTTTTCCACTCAGTTCACTTGTATCTGGTTCCTCTGACTCTTCCTTCCTCCCTTATTTTATTAACTCTTCATATGTTTGTAAAGGTGGAGTAGAAGTAAAACAACAGAAAAATGAAATAGCATAAGTAAGAAAATGTACTCAGTTACTTGCTTATGATATGGGTAGCACCGCTACGTGGACCTTGATAATACTTCAAGGATTTCAAGACCCTAATACAGTTTGAATAATCGGCACCAAATTTGGTAAATAACATATTTAGATGAGCACAAAAAAGTATTGCATTTTATATTTCTCATTATTATTTTTCACATTCAAAAAATAATTTAAGTTAAAATTTGTTGTGCAACTGCAACCAAACTAATGCACATATCAGCTCTGAGCCAGCCAGTTCAATCTTCTGGCCAGTAGGTGGTGCTACAGTACAATGGACATAGTGGCCACAGTAAAATTTAACTTGAATGTCACCAGTGTAGAAAGGGTTTAGAGGTTAAGAGGTGTTTATTGATTAATCTGTTTTTCTTTTTTTTTCTTTTTCCTCATTTAGAGTTATCCAGGTGTACAGGGACCGGACGGTGCACCTGTAAGATTTTTAAACTTTTTTCTGCTCTATATGCAACAATATTCTGATGAACTCTCTTTAATAACCGTGCTCTGTAAAATACTGTGCTTTATATGCAAAATATGTAAGTACAGATGGAAAGTTAGATCAGGGTAAAATATATTTGTTTGGACAATTTGTGTTCTGACCCGGTTGTTTAATCTCTGCAGGGTATCAGAGGTCCTGATGGTCCGTCTGGTTTTCCTGGTCCGAGAGGGCCTGAGGGATACACTGTATGTAAACTCGTTCATCTCCCTGCATCTTAATATGACACACAGCTACATGTTTATTTTAATTTTCTGATACAAAATTTCAAGTAAATGAGTAAAAAATGCCACAAAAAGCTGTTTAATAAACCACTTAATCATTATTAATGTTAATTAATTAATTTAGGTTTTAATTGATTTTTTGTTACCATCAATTTCTATAAAAAATTATTTTTTAAAAACTCAAAATATCAGACATAACTATCTAATTTAATAATCCTTTTATTGCTGATATTCTATTATAAAGTAAAACTATTATTTTACTCCTACATCTTTTGTTTTTGGGTAATTTATTAATTTTTTTATTTTAAGTCATCACAATAAATAGCAGTCACTAATCTGTTTGTACATCTAAGAATATTTTGTTTTATTGTGTTTTTTTTAATTTATTATTATTTCTGAATTTTTTATTTTTGTGCTAATTTTATCTGTGAAACTGAGTCGGACTCTGTCGTCTGTCTTTAGGGCCCGCCTGGTCCTCCCGGTCCCCCAGGGCTGATGGTAAGTGAAATAATAGAATATAATGATTCATTATATTCTATTATAGGGCAAATAAACAGTGGCTGTGCAGGAGCGTTCGCCTCAGTTTTACCATTTTGGAGTCTTTGTTCTTGTCTCGTGTTAACGCATGTTGTTTTCAGGGGAGCCGCAGTGACGGATATCAAGGAGAAAAAGGAGACAAGGTATGAACTGTTAGCTGAGGAGCTCATGTAGACTTTTTTGTCTGTCGAGATTAATTCACACACACGTACAGTATAAGGCCTGTTGATGCTGGTAATGAGTTTATCCGGTAGGAAAATAACATCTACAAGTCCTTTGTTTACTGTTACAGTTTCTTTTATATAATGAACATATATATTATTGTGAGGACAGGAAAATAACTTGCATAAAATGATCTGGACACAGTCATTATAAGACCAACCAAAGGCGTTTGAACAAAAACAAAACAGATTCTTTATGGTCTTTTTCATCTCAGGTGCTAGCTTGACATGGATTCAAATACCAGAGAGCGAGCGTGAAACCCACAATGCTAAACTTCAAAAATAACATTTGGGGCGTGCAGTCAGGATGCGTTAGCCTAGCTTAGCACAAAGGCAGGAAGCAGGAAGTCTTGCTCCATGAAGAAAAAACCCACAACAAAAACTGTGTTTTTCCTGTTTTCAATACATAGCATGAAATTTATGGGTTGCATTGTTAAAAAGATGCTTTTTAGCTTGTTGTTTAGCCTGTTATCAAGCTAGCTAATTTTACCTCCTTGTAGTCTTTGTGCTAGGCTAACAAGTTCCAGATGTACCGCTGCACTGGATGCTCAAAAGATAAAGTCTCTCCGTCACCAAATCTTTAAGAGACTCTGGATTAACTTTATTGTGTTTTTGGAGTAAAATGTTGTGGATTTTTCGCTCAGCTACAGATTAGCTACAGATTAGCTGCAGTTTAGCGCGTCATAACAGCAGGTTTAAAGTGCTCTAGCTGGGTCCTCGGTGTGTGTATGACTGTGTATGTGCCTTTATGTGTGCATGCACGCCTGCTTGAATGTGTTGGGTGGAGATACGGTAACACTGTGCATGTTGACATTTTTTGGTGGTGGCTTGACGATCTACACTTCTTCCGTCCAACACACATTAATTTACCCTACATCCCTCCATCCTCCTCCATCCTCCTCCTCCTCTCTCCATCCCCAGATTGACACAACTACTGAACTGTTTGTTACATCTGTTTCCTGTATGATAAAAAGATCACATGAACCTCTAATTGATTCAGTCTGGTTTGTTCTTTCAGATGATCCGTACCGCCACTGAGACAAGTCACAAATGCACCGATTCTGATTGAATCCTGTTCAAATCCAAATTCAGACTCTTAAAGGACTGATTGTTCCACTATTTCCCATTCAGACTGATATAAATTTGTAGTTCTCGGCTTTAAAGATTTCTTCAAATATTGTTTGTTAGTTGTCCAGTGGCGTCACGCACTTATTTCTCTTTTTGTTGGATGACAGTTCAGAGATTTTACAGGATGAAGTTTAATTTCCAAATTAAAAAAAAAACTGAAATCAAGTGAAATTCACCAAATTTAGCATTTTAATGGCACTAGATATAAAAAAAAAAAATTTGATCAAATCAAGAAAATAAATCTACTTTTATTAAAACTTTATGAAAATTTCTGAGCTGTCACGCCAGAGGACGATCTGTGGACTGTAACTGGTTGCTGGAATCACTCGCTCCTACTTCCTGCGTTGCACTATTCTCCCCCCTCCCCTCCCCCCCTCCCCTTATTCACATTTGGGCATCTGGTGGTGAACTCTGGGATCTGTAGTTCGTTTTTTTTTTTTGCCTGCTCCTTGTACTCCTCACCTCCCATCCACTCACCAAAACAACCCACCCATCTCATTTGAACAATCGCACACGGGTACTAACAGTCATCTTCATCCTCACACACTGCATGCACGTTGTGCTCGACACCGAACCCTCACACACTGAGCTCAGGCAGAGTCAGGGTCGAACTGAGCATGGGAACAGCTGGATTGACTGTTAGCCTGTTGAAATACTTTTTTATTTAGGATCCAATTAAAAATGTGCAGCATTAATTTTACTTTTTTAGCTCAGGGAAAAATGGGGGCTCGAAAGTAGTCCTCACCTTTTTTTTCTTCTTCTCTCTCTGTTGCTCTTTCTCTTTCTGTTTATCTCCCGTTATATTTTTCATCTCTGGATTCATTCACTGATCTTTTCTCATTATTGATTTTATTTTTAATCTTCTGTTTCTTGTCTTATTTTGAATTTTGAGAAAGCTCTTTGGCGAATAGAAAATAACTGAACTCAAAGTCCCATAATGAGGCTTCTTTTCCAGAGCTTTCAACAGCATCTGATGGTCTTTATCGGTGGAGGGTGTTGGCCCAGTTCTCCATTCACTATTACTGACAGTAAAAGCCATGATATGTGGTTGAAAGCTCCAGAAAAAACAATTAAGTTGACTTTAGTTAAGATTTTTTTGTCAGACTTTTTTGTTTCTATCTATCTATCCATCTATCTATCTATCTTTTCAACATGGCCAAAAGTATGTGGACACATTTGGCGGTTGTTCATGTTTTGGACAGAAACCCGGCCCACATGCTTGTTTTTTTTCTGGCCTATTATACACCCAGTTCCTCGGCCCAAATCTGGCCCATATGCGGCATGATTGTCAGATGCTACTTCGACATCTGGACCAATTCTGGCGCACACAGAAAATCTTCCGGCTGTCAGTCAATACCGGAGGATAACAGCGGGACTCAGCCCAGATGTGGAAGTACATGGGCCAGACTCGGGCCGAGGACCCAGTGCTTATGTTGGGCCAGAAGTTTCATTGTGCGGCCTGGGTAGTGTCACATAACGATTTACCCGGTTATTTACCTTACTTAGTTATGGACTGAGATGCTCAACAATCGTGTGTCCGCATACTTTTGGCCATGTAGTTTATTTCTCTCTCTCAGCTCTTTGCTAATTATTTCTTTTCGATCCATATACATTTTCTTCATCTTTTGCTGCTCTTTTGTCATTTCCTCCTCCTTCTCCTCCTTACTTCCCATTCTGCCCTCCTTCCTCTCCCTGTTTCTCCTCCTCCACCTCCTCCCCCTGCCCTCTCCTGATTGGCTAACGGTGTGTTGTATGTATTTCGGACTTCAGGGCGACGTGGGTCTTCCCGGACCCAGTGGTACTCCCGGCGACGGGTCGCTAAGAAGCGAACAAACTCTCACTATCTACAAAGGAGATAAGGTAACACAGCAAGAGAGGGTAGGAGCTGAGGTTGTAGCGCTTCCACACACACACACACACACACACGGATGCGGTGGGGTTAAATTATAAAAAGGGTAAAAAGGTCAGTAACACAGGAGGAAGCAGGACGGCGCAGACTAAAGGTTAAAAGAGGAAGAGGAGCAGTGATTGCTGCAAACTTTACAGTCACGGAGGGGAGGACGTGCTGGCTATAGGTATCTGAGGAGTTGGAGGAGGAGGAGGAGGAAGCTTGAGGAGTGATGGAGGAGAGGTTGGTCCTGACTCTCAAAACCAGAAGGGGAGAATCAGTCCATTAGATAGTCCATTAAATGTTCAGTAATCCTAGGTAAGTTTGTAACTGAACCAAAACTGTAACCAAAAACTTTATACTAACGACAAAGCCTCTCATCATCACCCTGAAAACTCTCTCACTCCCCTCCTCACCCTGCGACTACGACCTCCTCAGTTTCTTCATGCACAGCCATCCTCCAGCCAACAGTCCCTCCCGTCTTCCCTTAAATGCCCCCAAAACTCTGCCGCTGTCTCCGATACCCCACCCCCCACCCCTCCTCGTTCCGCCTCCACCAACCGGCCCGCCGTTGCCGTTTAAACAGCTCTCTCTTCCTTGGTTACGGCATCCAGGGCGACGTGGGCTTGCCCGGTGACCCCGGCCAGCCAATGATCAATGGCGTTGTGGAGTTTGTGGGTTTTCCCAAAGGAGACAAAGGAATGCAGGTTTGTTGGAAAACACAGCTCTTCTCACGTAGTCGACGTTTCTAATGTCAAGCAGAGCGGCCGACGTCAGCCATGTGTCCCTGAACTGCCCACAGAGTTTCTCTTTGTTATAAAGTCATAATAAAAAGTAAGTGAAATGTACTTTGTACTTGTGTCTGCCAGGGTCACTGTCTCCTGTATGGCAAATTAAGTGTTGACCTACTGTATATGTTCTTGTGGTTTCTTAAGGATCATATTGATGGTTTTACAAGTTTTCATCCATCAACTGCAAAAGGTTTCTACTTGCTATTAGTACTAACTATTTGTAAAGGATGCCAGTGACTTCCCACCTTTCAAGCAGCCATTGTTTTCAACTTTTTTGACTGTATTTGGAATTTAACTTGCAGAGAAACTGTTTAGTTTTTAATTTGTCTTTATTTGTAAAACTTAATGTGTTATCTTTTTTTTTTACATTTTTAGCAGGAAATATTTTTGATAAATTCAGGTGGAGGACGATTTAATGTCCAAGATTCGAGCATTTCTTTTTGAATTCAAGAAGAAACTGATTGAAACTTTGATTACATCCATGATGATTGATTAAACTTTGGATGCCAAAGCATCCTTGAATATACTCACTTAAAATAATTAATTCCTATATCAATGGGCCAGTTTTCATTGTTCTCTCATCTTTCTTTTAAGTGAGCTTGTGCATGCAAAGGTAAGTTTTAATATCAAGAACATGTAAATAAAGCAAGAACACTGTCAAACCAAGAAATGATACTGTCATATAGCTCATAATTTAATATTTGCACATCTTTTTTCTCTCTGTGTCTCTGTCTCAGGGAGAACCCGGACCAAAGGGAATCAGAGGATTCTCCGGCAACCCTGGCCGACCTGTAAGTATTTTTGTCCTTTTTCCTTGCTACAAATATTAATTTTCAGTGTCATTTCCGTACAAGCAATTAGAAATATGAATATAATATCAAAGGTAAAAAAAAAGATTCAGAAACCAAGTTGAAACAGCTGAGAGATCAAGTTGGTAAAATCTGGCTTAAGAAACACTGAACAATTTCTTTCACTTAATTCCAGGGACCTTTCGGTTATCGTGGTGAATATGGAGAAAAGGGCATTCCTGGATACCCCGGGGCAAGAGTAAGAGCTAATGGTTGACTGTATTACAGTAATTTCATACTTCAGAGAAGAAGAAGAAAGACGGAAGAAGTGGAAATGTGCTTTTTTGTTGTATGAATCCTCCTCTAACCCCTAAACCTGTCTCTGATTGGTCCTTTTCTTCTTCTTCTGTGGTGGATGTCGTCTGTGATTCCACCGAACAGGGTCCTCCAGGTTTTAACGGCCCCCCTGGTGCTACAGGACAACAGGTAGGCTTTGTAGTACTGCCACTACAAGTGTTCAGACACTAATGTCAATATCACAATGTAAAAGTCCTGCATTTAATATTTAACGTAACCAGAAGTATCAATACATTCAAGTATAAGCAGCATTTATTGTAATATATAGTATTATTTTATACTTTTACACAGATTAACCAAAGGTAATACTTCATGTCATCTGAATTCATATAAAAAATACTCCAAAAATACCCAAGTTAAGTACAATTACAATAAAATTGTACCTTGGTACAGTAATTAGCTGATGTACTGTACATTGTTACTTTCCTCTGATGTCCTGATATAGGAAATAATGGATTGCACTGTAGTCATGACAACCTCAGTCATTTGTACATTAAATTCAAACTAAATGTGTGGGTTTTTTTTTTTTTTCCTGACACAGGGATACAGCGGTAACCCAGGTTTCCCCGGGCAACCAGGATACATAGGACCGAAGGTAAACGGAGAGTGTTTGCTTGTGTTTTGAATACAATATTTACTATGTAACTGTATTTGCAGTTGGTATACAAGAAATCAACCTTATCAGCTGTTTTATGCTTAGAGCAAATGTTATAGTACTTGTAATACATTGACTTATATCACAATATCACGGCTTATTAAACTTAACAAAGACGCAGTTAAATGTTTTTCTAAATTAAATCTTTAGTTTGTTTGCTGTCCCTCGAGCTGTTTCACCTTCTTCTCAATTTCCTTCTCAACATGCTCAAAAACAGACTCAAAATCATCTTGGAATTAGACTGTAGCATCAATTTGAGGTTTTCTTGCAATACCAGCGTTTGACCAGCAGATGGTGCCAGAGTTTCTTCTTCTTCTTCTTCTGTTTTTTCCTCAGGGAAACTGATGTAGAAAGTTTCACTTAACTGTTGGGATATTTAGAGGGATAATGACTTAATACTGTGTTTATATGTGGTGCAAATAAATTTAAAGGAAGTAGTATGAAGTGGGGGAAAATGCTTATTAATATTTTTTTATTTATAACATGTTTGTTTTTTTGGATGTGTTTTCTATTAGGGAGACCAGGGAGAACCCGGACTGCCAGGACCTCCCGCTTACTCTAATGGGTTGAGCACCTCTGTTCAAGGTAATACACCGATTTATTGGTGATCTCATAAACTAATTAGATTTGACTGTGACCTATCTTTTAATGTGTTTGTTTCCTGTGTTAACCGTCTTCTCTGTGATTGGCTGCAGGACTCCCGGGTGATCCAGGTCTCGGCGGCTTGCCCGGTTCCCCAGGTGACCAGGGAGCGCCAGGGTTCCCAGGAGCACCGGGCCCACCAGGACAACAGTTGGGCAAGTTACTTGAACATTATCATCAATTACACTCATCGGTTAACCGCACAGATTGATTTACTGTTACATTTAGAATATTAATTCAACGCATCTGTCAATCATCAATCATCAATCATCAGATCCCACATATGGAAGTCGTCCAGGCACCCCAGGTTTCCCCGGGACCCCAGGCCCAAAGGGAGAGAAGGGTAACCAGGGCATACCAGGCTACGGCACTGAAGGAATCCCAGGCTCCCCAGGACTCCCCGGACCCGTCGGGCTTCCTGGACTTCCGGGCCCCTCTAGTATGTTCACGCAGAATCGACTAATGAAAGCTCTCTGGTCCCTCACAGGCGGTCATGATAAGGACTGACGTGGCTTATTTGAGAGATGGGAACTGAAGCGTTTTGATAGCAATTAATAAAAGTTATAACGACAGTATTATTTTAAACTTTTAAACTCTTTCTCCTTTAGATGTGTTTTGTTGTTTAAGTTGTCTTCCATTTTAGTTGTATGAAGGAGTTTATCATTATTTCGGTCTAACTTTATTTTATGGTAGAATTTTCTTCTAATGAGCAACGAATGATCGGTAAGAAAGTGAAACGATGTTAGATAAATTACAAAATATATACGCCTGATATAATATGGCATTACATCTGTTTAATTACAGCTGTCTAATGAGGCGATCATAGGTCCTTGATGGAAGTATTCGATGTGATGTATTACAGCATCATTTGTAGAACAGCATCTTAACTGTAGCATATTTTGGATCTGATATGACATTGCATTTTATTTCTCATTAGACTATGATCCTGTAAAATGGCGGCTAATAGTAGATATTAGGGTTTCCTATTAGGTTTCTAATTAGGGTATAATTTGGTGTAATGGTGTCTAAGTATTGTTTACTTGGGATCTAATAGGTAATTATTGGCGGAGTAATTTAGGTGTAGCCTAAAGTGTGTAACTATGCTTGTTTACTGTCTAAGAAACAAAATAGTATGAATAGTTTTGTCTAATTTGATACAAAGTACGGCTTGTTATTAGCTTAGTGTAAAATAAGTGCGACCATCATTTTTATAGATAAAATTATGCAACAATAATCAACTTCAAGATGGCGATACAGCATCATTCTGGCACTGAGCTGCGGTTGGCATCACTTACTTTGCAATAGGAAAATGGGTGTTGTAATGTTGCAGCCGTAGAGGACAGGTCATCGGTAAGACTACAGGACAAGGTAGGAGCAGACTTAAAAAACATAACGGTTGACTGACTTTATACTGTCCTCCAAGGGTCGACCGATCCCTGCGTCATCTATCCACCGTACCCAGGTCAGTCAAATACGGGTATAGGCAGCCATAACGCTATGACCGCCGTGACTTATGTTCAGGCTGCCAAAGCGAAACTCAGAACAACAACTTTCAAGCAGGCAGTGCCTGACTGCCACCGTGCTTTGTTTTTCCCACGCTGTACTCTGTGCAGGGTGCTGTGGTAAGTACAGCTGAGGAGAGCGCAGGCTCTTCGCTGGCTTCAGACTTGGATGGGAGGGTCTCTCTGCTCCAAGCTGCTTCTCTCAATCTTTGGCCACAAAGTGTCGCCCGCTCTCAACAAGGATTCACTGATTTTACATGGACGTTAATGCTTGGCAGAGTTTGCAACAGGGATTTGTTTTGGTTTTTATTGTATTTTTTCTTTCTTTTTAAATTTGGTTGGCACAAACACATAAAAAAAAAAAAAAGGAATAGAAAGAATGGAGACACAAACTGAAAGAAAGTAACATTAACAACGATAATAACTACGATAATTATCACGCTAACGCTTTCTTTCAGTTTGTTGGGAACATTTAAGATATTTCATCTCATCACATTAATTAATTGGCTGAAACAAACAAACCTCTTACACGTGTTTGGTTGAGAACCTCCAGGCTGATGATACTTCCTCTTCCTCTGTGTGTGTGTGTAGGTGCCAAACTGCAACAAGGCTATGCATGCTGCTTGTGGCAAGTAGCTCTTAGCCATTATAGTCCATGTAAAATCACTGAATTCATGCTAAATACAATGCTGTTTTATATTTTACTATGATATAAACCTTTTATTGCTCTGTCATCTTGCAGCAGCAGCAGCTCAAATCTTCATGACCAAACAGAGCAAACTAACCCTGATTTCACACTGTGACACCAAGCTGCGCTTCCAATCTGCTGGTTTCAGTCATTCCTGTTTTTATTATATGAACATTTAGGTGAGAGTGAAAAAAGTAAGTTCTAAGACAGGAAATCCATCTGGTTCACATCTTACATCGATCAGCTGGAGATGAAACAGTGTGAAATCTGAAAATCACAGAATTGATACGTGGTTTGAAGCCGCTTTGTGACTAATTTACCAATAATTGATCTAACTTAATGTGTGTGTGTTTGTGTGTGTGTGTGTTTGTGTTTGTGTACTTGCAGTTACCCCCGGTGTCCCCACCAGCTACCCTGGACCGCCTGGGACGCCTGGCCCAAGAGGACCGCCAGGGAACACAGGATACAAAGGCTTCAGAGGTACACACACACACACACACACACACACACACACACCATCACATTTCCATCACAGACATTGACGTACTACATTTTTTTATTTACATTTTGTACATTTTCCAGTTTAAAATTGCTTCGACTGTCCTGCAAAAACGGCTCCATGATCATCTCCATTAATATCTTTCTTTTCTACGTCTTCTTTCCTTTCCCTCCTTCTGCCGTCTTTGTTGTCCTGTTTCCTCCAGGGGATCCTGGCGACTGTGCCTGCCTGGGAGGCGGCTCCTCGGCGTTGCCCGGCCTACCCGGAGCCCCCGGAACCAACGGCAGCCCCGGCTTCCCTGGACGTAAGGGTGAGCCTGGTGATAGCGGTTCACCCGGCTTTAATGGCGTCCAAGGACCTCCTGTGAGTAAGATATTGACTCTGTTGTTTCCCCAGTGTCAGAGGGGGGGTTGTGAAGTAATGCACGTCTCTGTCCTCGTCCAGGGTCGAAGCGGTGAAACGGGTTTCTTTGGCCGTAAGGGAGAGAAGGGGGCACCTTACTACCCCAACCAGGGTTTGGGGGTGAAAGGAGAGCTCGGAGCTACCGGGCCCAGAGGACCTACAGGTGAAACTGGAAAACCTGGCAGAGACGGACTGCCTGGCTTCCCTGGAGCCCCCGGGCCCCCAGTGAGTACTAAGAGGATTCATATTAATCTGAAGGACTTGAGCAAGTTCTTAAGAGAACGAATGAGGATAAGGATTTTAATACTTCCTTTTCTTTCCTTTCCTTTCCCTTCCTCTCCTCTCCAGGGTGACGCTGGCTACGGCACAGTTGGAGAGAAAGGTTTCCCAGGGTTCCCGGGGTCTAAGGGTCGTCCCGGCGGCGCTGGCGAGCCCGGCATTGGCTACGTCGGAACCCCAGGCTTTCGCGGAGAGCCTGGAGAGCCCGGTATTTCTGGGTTGCCAGGGCAACCAGGTTTACCTGGACCGAGAGGTAAGTGATGACAGGGAGGAACGACAGACGCGGAAGAAGGGAGAGGAAGTGTTTGGTGTTGGTGTGCGTTTTGTGTTGAGTGTCGGAGTGGGTGTGTGTGTGTGTGTGTGTGTGTGTGTGTGTGTGTGTTGTGTGTGTGTGTGTGTGTGTGTGTGTGTGTGTGTGCGTGCGTATGCATGGATGTCATGCCGTATTCCTCCCGCAGGGTGAAACCCTGACCATACATCCATCTCATCACCCATCACTGCCCATCCTCCATGTACTGTAGTTACCATAGCAACCTCATCCTAACACCCTAAACCATTAGAAGACACTTCTAGGGGACAGACAGTTCCTGGTTCATCTGCCTTGCTGAAGCAGTCCAGCTCTCCAGGACCTGAAGCGACAACGTGGCTCTTGTTAGATTTTCTCTGCCACAGCAGCTTCCTGCCCTTCATGCCTCAGCTGCAGCAGCACACTGTTAACTACATGATTAATGGTCTCCATTAATGTGCTTATACACCTCTTCTGCAGCCAATAATCTATAATCCATAAACTGCTTTGTTAGTCGACTGACTGACGCACAATGATGAGATTTTAATGCTGATTGTGCAACAGCTACTGTGCTTGTTTAGTCTCAGAGGAGGTGAGAAGATTTCATCTGGAAACATCAGGCGAAATTATGATTCACGGTTCGCGGTGAATTATTCTAAAAGGTTTGGTTTGGTGTTTTTTTTTAGATCGCCACACTTCTTCATATCAGTCCTACTGATGCCTGAGCACATCCTCTCAGGCACTGGTCACTATTACCAAGAAACACCCTTCAAAATAAGACACTGCGATCCCCTGTTATGGGTAATGGCATCAATGTGGCCATAATCAAAAACAGATTTTACCTTCTTGATTGTTTATTTAAAGCAGCGGTTCCCTGAATTTACGGACTGAATTATAGTGGAAATAAATGATTCCCCTTTTTGTCGGGGACTTTGAGAACCACTGATTTAAAGGATTTCTAGAGATCTGAAGATGTAAACAGATTTTCAGTGACACAATAATGGACATGATGATATAAAATACAATAAAACATCTGGATCCATCTAAAGTCAAGTTTATAAACCACGCACGAATCAAACGTTCTTCCTCCCTGAGACTAAATGACACAAAGTCTTCAGCAGCAGCTGGCCACTCATCTTCAGTGTGACTGTGTGCTCTCATACCGTGATGCTAATGCTAAACAACTGATTCATTTTGCTTTTAATATGAAGGTTATTGTCGCTCACGGGAGCTGAGAGAGAGAGAGAGAGAGAGAGAGAGAGAGAGAGAGAGCACGAGGACAGAGTCCGTTTGGTAAACTCTGGAAACATTTGAAGTCGCTCCTCCTCTCTCTCTCTCCCTCTCTCTCTCTCTCTCTCTCTCCTGTTGAGGGGAATAATCTGTCTTTAAGCACTTTTACATTGAAGCATTTTAATATGCCTTTGCCTTAACTGAATGAGCCTTGAATAATTGAATGGAACTGATTGCTGATTTGCTGATATCTGTTTGATGAAAAACAATTTAATTGCTTTATTGGCGCATGCAAATGACCCTGACTGGCTTTGTATGCTGCCATCTTCTCTCTCTCTCTCCCTCTCTCTCTCTCTCTCTGTCTCTGTCTCTCTCTCTCTCTCTTCTTTATCCATCCCTCCTTCTCTCTGACCTTCCTTGTGCATGTGTATCTATCCAGGTGAAAACAGCTGTGGAGGGGTTAATGACGTCGGAGAGGGAACGGGTGGGTAACTAACTTTTTCATCCACCAGCCAGAGTAAAGAGCCTGGGACAGAATCTGTAGCTTGAGTTTCAGGCAGCCCAGCCACTGGTGGATCCGTAAACTATCCCCTGAGTAGAGCCGATCGCTTACAGAAGCAGTGGAGAGGAAAGACTTACTCATGAGTCACATGCTGGGTAGAGCGGGGAGTGACTTAAAGAGACACCGTTAGATGGAAACGAACAGGGTTTGACCACATCTTTGCAGTTTATCGCTGCAGACTTCCCCAGAAATGTGTTCACAATGTAAATGGGCTGCTATGTTCTATATGTGACTATAATGATGCAATGGCCATTTGAAGATGCACAGTTAAAATATTGTTTCTTCCAATAATAATAATAATAATAATAATTTTAAGCATATATTTTTTTCTTTAAGTTGTTATTTCAGAACATAAAGGTCTACATGTTGAAGTGTCCTTAAAATAAAATTCTAGTGGATAAATATTGTATCTTTAATTATTTTTTATCACTTTTTTATTTTGTTGGCCTCAAGGGAATCCCTTAGCTGTATTCTGATTGGTCAATTTGTAACTGTATTCTGATTGGTTAATAGGTTTGTTTCTCTATCCTGATTCATCGATTTGTAACTTAATTCTAATTGGTCAATTTGTAGCTGTATTCTCATTGGTTAATTGGTTTGTAGCTGTATTCTGATTGGTTGATTGACTGATTTGGCACAAAGGGGGATTTGAACTCAAGGAGGAACTGATTATATTTTGGTGGTCAAAGGTCGAAGGTCACACAAAACCGCTTTTACCCATAATTCAAGACTTCAGTCGATAGAATTTCACACAAATGATTAATATCCATGAAAGTAAAGGAGCCTCCAGATCTGTTTGCATTGTGAACACAAGGGGAGGGGTCAAGACTTTTGTTCCACTGTCACCTTCTGTTACTTAACGGTTTGATTGATCGCTTGAAAGCCATTAATCACAACCTTGGGGTCCTGTTCTGTAATAGCTTACAATTACCTCATCAGAGCAAGTACTTCTGGGAAATGTGGTCTTTTGCATTCTGAAACAGGCCGGCCCACTGTCAATCATTTGTTCATGGCGGAGCGGATGGAAGCTTCTCGCTCCCTGCGTCTCAGGGATTCCATTCGGGCGGAGTCAGTCGATGATTGACGGGCGAGTTTCAGGTTTTTAAAATCCGGATGTGTGGCGCTTCAGAGCAAACACCGCCTTCTCGAAACATGCAACACATTCCAGTCCAGTCCACTGGACACGCTCTCCTCTTCCTCCAATCAAAGCTGCTGAAACCTGGCGCATGTTTTCAAGCCCTGCCTCTGCTAAGTGCTTTTAACCAGTGAGGGAGGGAGGGAGGGAGGAGGGGAGGGGGGGGGCCAATGGAAATAATAAACCTGATCCCCAAACACAAAACCCCCCTCTGAATTTATAACTTTCTAATGTTTTAGCATCACCTTCTAATTTTTGAACTGCCCTTTTAATATGATGAATTTGCAACTAACGACATTCAACCCACAACACACAATAATTCTCATGATCAAACTCAGATTAACCTGAACAGAAAGCTTTTATTTTGATAAACGGTAGTGGCGTGAATGGAGGCGACCGACAATCAACAATTGCGAAAACACATTTACAAAATGTATTTCACTACAGAAGTTTTGTGTTGAATGTAGCAAACATGTAGCAGCCGTGGCGTTATCACTAGATATATGCTAACACTACTTATTTATTATTATTTGTCTTTATTGTACTCATGTTTCAGAGATTTTTTTTAAACATCTCATCTATTTAAAGTGTTTGTAAATTTAATTTGAGCCAGGTTTAGAAATATTTACATATAAGTGGTTAATGTTACAATTGTGTGTCGTTATATGTGTATTAAAGTGTATGAAGTGTGATTGCTAACCTGTGTATGACTGCTACCAGGCCAAGTGCTACCTTGCACCATACCTGGTGAGGATGGAGACCCCGGTTACCCCGGTTTACCTGGACGGCCAGGTAAAAATCAGCAGAGGTTTTGATAGTTTATACTTTAAATCTGATTTAATACATGTCTTAAACATATTTTCTTACATCATATTTGGTTCTTTTTTGACTCAAATGCAACGTCTCAGCTTTCAGTTGTGTTGTCAGTGGTAGAAGTTGCCTTTGGGATATTACATCATAGCACATACACAAATATAATATAGTTAAAATGTTGAAAATGAATAAGAGAGTAGTTACTAATGGATTTATTTGTGTCAACGTTTGTTTTGACCATTGGAAACATATCGCAGCTGTTTACTGACACTGATTGATTGATTTTTTCTATGTGTCAGGCTTTTTATCGTTTGCTCAGGTCGTCACTTCTCAAAAATAAAACTTCCTGTGCATCAGATACTGTCATTACAGCAGAATGAAGGATACTTAATACAATTAAAGTCGTACCTGTGTGCACCTGTCAGGCCCTAAAGGTCAGCCAGGTTTTCCAGGAGATTCAGGACGTCCAGGGTTTGACGGTGCCAAAGGAGAGAGAGGAGACCCAGGTTCTGGAGGCCGACCTGGACCTCAAGGTAAACCTGTGTGTTTCTGTATTTGTTATCGAGAGTACAACCCGGGCCGAGGTTCCCTGCGATGGCTGTAGATCTGTTCTCAACCGTCCGTACATTACATACACTAAACCTGGCAGACATCTTATTCATCTCCTGCACCTGTTTCCTTCACCCTGTCTACCTGCAGGTTTCCCTGGACCCAGAGGGGATTCTGGAGCTCCCGGTATCCCAGGACAGGGCTTTGATGGAGGCAGGGGGAAGGATGGTCTTCCAGGGCGTCCTGGAGCCAAAGGCCAGCCCGGAGAGGTTCTGGGAGCCACACCTGGTGCTCCAGGACAGGACGGCTTACCAGGAATAACTGGAGACAAAGGCCAGCCAGGGACACCTGGAGGACCTGGCTCACCTGGTGGGTCTGAGACAGAGACACTCACGTTGTTACATTCTTCAATCAGGTGTTTCTATCATTCTGTCCATCCTATTCCAGTTTATAAGAGTTTCTTTTTTCCTTCCTTCCTCTGTCAGGTTTTGACGGACGCTCCGGTGTCCCCGGACTAAAGGGAGAGCGCGGCGTTGACGGTCTTCCCGGTTTCCCCGGCCTTCCTGGACTTCCAGGTGAGCCGACCGGCGGCATTCCCGGTCGGCCCGGAGCTCCTGGCAGCAAGGGACTGAGCGGATCACCAGGTGAGGGAAAAGATTCATCACCTGTGTCCGTGACGTTTTACCACGTCTAAACAGACTGCTCTTTCATTTTGTAGGATTTTAGAAAGTTTAGACTCCCATGTTCCATATCTGAGAGATCGTGTGTTTGTCCACATAGAGTTATCTGTAGCTTTATTTATAATAGAAGAAGAAGAAATATAATTTAGTTCAGTGTCTTTCTCCACTCATCCCTTCACTTTTACCAGAGTTGGTTCATCCCTGTCTTTTTTCTTTGTATTTCTCTCCTTCTCATCCTGTTTTGTATTTCTCCTCGTCCTGTTTTTTCCTCCTCCTCCTTTCCTCCCCTCCTTTCAACACACCACCATCATCCCCTCCATCCATCCTCTCATCCCTCCATCCTTCTTGTTCTTGGTGTTGGGTCATTCGTTATAGGCTGCCAAGGTGAGACACTCTCTCCCACCATCCATCCATCCATCCATCACCCATCCATTCCTCCATTTCGCTTCATCCTTTGCTTCCATCCCTCCATCCTCCTGCTATTCGTGCATAAGACCAAACGCTTTAACTGCTACCTCCCTGAAAGTGTCTGCCTACTCTTCATCCGTGCAGCAAAACAAATGTCCATCTCCGTAATTCAATCAATGGTGGAGTCGACGCTGGGGTGTGAAACAAGTGATTTTCCCAGAATCAAATAATCAAATGATTATCTTGAAACAAGGTCTGAACACTTCCAGAAAAGTTTTTATTTCTAACGTTCTTTAGAGGTGAAACGCAATGAAACGTTCAACCAGAGAGGATGCTTTATAATCAAACAACACATGGACATCTACCTTTTATATTATATGGGATATTTAACAATAGTCCCTCCTTGCAACTGCATTACAATACGACAAATCATATTTTTTTTAATGTGTTTTTGTTTCGTGATCACACAAAGTCACGGATCTCCCGTCTTTAAGTCACGATGCTGCATCATATCATCGTGTGATTCAGGATTAAGCTGCAGAAAAATTCCTAAAAGGCACAAAACCGTGGTGCCGGAAGGAAACTAAAGTTCTCACACCCCACTCAAAGACTCATTCAGCTGTTTGTTTTTGGTCAAAGTGTTTTCTTCAGATGGACATTTTAGTTGTGAGAGACTCAGAAACAAAACATTTTCTTAAGAAATGTGACTACCAGTGTTTGGTTTGGTTTTTGCAGCCAGAACTAACCCTTGTAGTTCAGTTACATACTTGCATCTAATCTGTGCCAGATGTGTATATTGTATTGATTACAATAGGTTTGTGTGACAGCATAAGTTTTAACATTGTTGCAGCTGCATCGAGACTAGAAGCTTTTTCTACACTCTTAAAAGGGCTTTTAATTTTCAGCACATCCCTGCATTGTCCTGGATTCGTGACAAATTAGTGAAGTGATGAAAACAGATGTGTTGAAAATGGGGTTTTCTTTTTAAGAATGTAAACCAGTAGTGGTACGCTATCCCATAGGACAAACAAACTTTAGGCGGTAGATCGTCACTAATTCAGCCTGGAATTGCACTTGAGTTTCTTACATATCTTTAATGAAATTGAATATAATTACAGGTTTGATCCAGCAAACGTTTAAACATTTAAAATCCCTGCTGGTAATGAATCTGAAATCAGTCACATCATGCTTGTTCATGTTCAATAAGATCCCCAATCTCAGTGCAATTGCAGGTTGTCTGCTTTTTGCTGTTGTGCGTAATAAGAATAGAAATAATTGTGAAAATGATTTTTGTTTAATATGTATTAATAAACTTATTGGAGGTAAGTAAATTGATTATTAAAAAAAAGGTAAGTTTGTTTTTGTTACCCAATATTTACATTCTGTGTATCAGAATAATGACATTTATATTCATATTATTGTATTTTAATGTTTACACTGTTTTTTAAATAAATATGTAGATGTCTGTTTCCATTTAAAATATAGATCATGACCAGTGCCTCATTAAATTTCTCTCCGTCTTTCTTCCATCCATCATCTGTCCCGTCACCATCCGTCCACCAACAGGTTTCCCCGGTCGGAAGGGAGACAGAGGAGATCCAGGATTCCCAGGCCCTGCTGGGATGAAGGGAACCCCAGGACAGCCTGGCACCCCTGGGTCACCAGGGGCAAGGGGACCCCCCGGACCTCCAGGACCAGGAACTAGAGAGGGGATCCCAGGAATACCAGGAACAAAGGGTAGGCTGGAGCTCAATGGTTTTCTAACTTCTCTGAATAATAACTCCCTACAGCGTCTCATGTGGAGTCTCTGTGTCTTTCCACAGGTGAAAGAGGTTTCCCAGGTCTGATGGGTTTCCCTGGACTCCCAGGGCGTCCTGGTACTCCAGGATTTACTGGAGGAAAAGGACTGCCTGGGGGGCCTGGAAGAAACGGACTTCCCGGTGGATCTGGATACCCCGGACTGAAAGGTAAAGTATCCAGAGCAGGGAATAAGTGCAATCACTTGGATGGCAGAGGCACGAGGATACACACAGGCCAGTACCGGCCGAGGAGGCTGTGAGTCACACTAACATCCATGTGTTTTACAGGTGACAGAGGATACCCCGGCCCTCCTGGCTTGCCCGCGACTCCTAGTCCATCACTGTTTGTGGAGAAAGGAGACCCCGGAAACCCTGGAGGCAACGGCCTTCCTGGCTTCCCCGGACCCAGAGGTAACACTACTTCCTGCTGCGTTTTACTGTTTTATTATCATTTGACAGCTCATAATTAATCATTCCCTCAGAGTATCACAGGACGGCCTACAACTTTATTATAGATCAGCAGTTTTACTGTGAACTTGAAAAAGTAGAGCCATCTTTTACTTAAAGGAGCTATTTGTAAGTTTTGCTAATGCTATGTAGCCAGCGTTAGCATTAACAGCTGTTTACTTAACAGTGTAGAAGAAGCATTGTGAGTTCAGCATCAAACTTCATTCCTTTACTCGCCAACATCTGTCTACAGAGACGGAAAGAAACACCAATATTAACTCTTGTCTCTAACACGTCCTTTCTTCTACTAAAGTTAGCACGCTAACCAGTTAGCCGCGGCACATGTTGTCATTTTCCGATAGCGACTCACTGTAGCCTCCAATCTGCGCTGAAGACGCAGCGCTGGTCAGAGGACGTATTATAACCTTCTCGTATTTATAAAGACAGCAATGGCCGAAGCTCTTGTTAAGTAACCCGCCCCTTTGAAGGAGCTATTTCTAGCTAATGTTAGCATTAACAAAAGTTCAAGTTTGCACCATACTATGAAAATATTCCATTTCAAGTCCTGCATTTTCGTTAAGTAAAAGTACATCAATTATGTAAAATTGCACAATTCAGAGTGTTATTTTGTATCATGTATGTCATTGGATTATTATTACTGTTGCATTAATGTGTATGCAGTGTTTTACTGTTGTCAATGTGGTCAAATAAAAGTACCTTACAATTTTACCTTAGTACAGTCTTGAGTCACTTTCCACCACCTCTGTGAACTGTCAAAGTTTGTCATGTGCTTGTGTAATCGAGCCTTTAATTTCCCTCCACGTTGCACCTCTAACCCCCCCACTCTGAATCTGGTTTCAGGTGACAAGGGTTTCCCAGGTCTGCCTGGTCGTCAGGGTCTGCCTGGACTTCCTGGTTTTGCTGAGCAGAGTAAAGGACAGCCGGGACAGCCTGGTTATCCCGGGACGCCAGGACCTCCGGGCTTCCCCGGACCAAAGGGAGAGGCTGGAATCATGGGATTCCCCGGCATATCTGGAGCAAGGGTAAGAAAACACACACACACACACACACATAGAAATAAAACAGTATAAAGTTCAGACGGTGAGCTTCAACTTCTGATGGCTTCTTTCAGGGTGATGACGGTTCACCTGGTTACCCTGGTAATCCTGGAGAATCCGGGCGACCTGGTTCCAGGGGTGAGTGAAAAACCAACATCCTTCAACACATCTGATCATTCAACCTCACATCTGTTTATGAATAACTAAATACTATATAATATTACATCCATCCACTGACTCCCATGTTTTGTTCTTCAGGTATACCTGGAGATAGCTTTGGTTATCCTGGAGGCCCAGGAGCTAAAGGCCAGCAAGGAGATTCAGGTTTCCCAGGTGAGACTTTCAATGCTTGGATAAAGTAAAACCAACCACCCCTTTACCTAGATTTTTTTTTTTGCCTGTAGGTGAATGAATGAAAAAGAAAAGGCAGTTTAAGTCCACATTTCAGCTGCCCCCATACTGTGGTGACATGGATCTGGTTTTTATTCCCCCCTTATTACAGTGGATACCTTTAACACACTTTAATACGTCCCCTGCTCTACCAGACCTTCAGTTTGTTTCTGTTTTACCAGGTTTATAAGCAGTAAATATTCAGTATCAAGTGACGGTTTATGTTTCTTATGATTTTGTTTTGGCAAAGAGATGATCTCCAGACTCCAGTTATAAAACATCTGGTAGATCAGAATCTGTTACCTATGAGATTGATTATCTCTCCTCAGGTGGTCCTGGTAGGGACGGCGCCCGTGGTGACAACGGCTTTCCAGGAAGTCCAGGTTTCCCTGGAGGAAAGGGAGCTCCTGGTGAAGCAGGACGGCCTGGATTAATGGGTGAGAGACACCGATCCTCAGACTTTCAACAAAATTAACCTCACAGTTGCCACATTAGGTCTCCACAGTCGGATATTAACATTTATCTCACCCCCTTTTTGCAGGCTCCCCTGGTTTCCCCGGTCCAAAGGGTCAGTCCGGCTACCCAGGTAGAAGAGGAGGAGATGGCACTCCTGGTTTCCCTGGAGGTCCTGGAGGACCTGGAGCTAAAGGTGAAAGAGAAAACCACACATGCAATTTGACTTTCTCTTTTCAAATAAGACGGTAGCAAAGAAAATGAGCAGAGGTTGCAGACGAACACTCACTCTGTTGTGTTTGTGCAGGTTTGCCTGGATCTCCTGGTTTGGATGGACTCAATGGCCTTGGTGGACCTAAAGGTCTCCCTGGAACCCCAGGCAAGGATATGATATGATATGAGTCCTTTTTTAATAATTTTAAGATGAGATATTTACATACTTTAACCACTTAACACCCACTCCTCTTTGAGAAACAGTATTTTGTAGGTTTCTCTTATATTCTCAGCCATGTTTTGTACCTGGATTATTTTTTGAAATAACCACAATTATTTAAAAAAAAAAAGAAAAATAAGAAAGATGAACTGCTGTTGAAAATTTTTTGTTGTATTTGTGTCCAGGTGGAAGTATAGGAGGTCGCTCAGGTGCCCCTGGAATTCCAGGGTTGAAGGGAGAGAGAGGCGTCTCCTACCCAGGATCTCCAGGCTACCCCGGCCCGAAGGGAGAGAGAGGACAGCCAGGTTAGATAGACTTAAAGGAAGTTAAAAGTGGTGGTTTGAATGTGGATTAAAAAATATATAATATCAAAATCATGGCTGCTGATTTGTATTTGCGTGTATGTCAGGTGGTCCTGGACTCACAGGGTTCCCTGGTCTGCCCGGACCTCGTGGTGAGTCTGTGGGGTCAGATGTTCCTGGACCTCTGGGAGACCCCGGCCTCCCTGGACTGGATGGAGAGTATGGTAAATACATTTCCTCAGTCCAGTTTTCCTTTCCTTTCCTTTCCTTTCCTTCCCTCAACCCAGTTTCCTTTCTCCTCTCCTCTTCTTCTAACCCTTATCGACCTTCCCCTCCAGGTTTCCAAGGTCCTCCAGGTCCACCCGGGCCGCCCGGTCCAGGCACGGCCCAGGGAGACAGAGGTGACCCTGGGCTCCCGGGCTTCCCTGGCTCCCCTGGGAGGAAAGGAGATTCAGGAGGCTCCGGAGGCCCGGGAAGCCCCGGCTATCCCGGTGCCAAAGGTGAAGTGGAGTTCAAAAATATGACGGGAACCAAAAAAAAAAAAAAAAAACAGCCTGTGTTTCTTTTTGTTTCTTGTATAATATATAATGAAGTAAAACATTGTGTTTTTGCTTTTCAGGAGCACGAGGTGAGACTGGTTTCAGCGGAGGTCCTGGTCTGAAGGGTTTCTCAGGTGACCCTGGTTACTATGGATTCAAGGGAGCCAAGGGATTACAAGGTAGGAGAACTTTGGTGTTGCTACAAGTACAATTTCATAAGTGGATTGAGACGGAGCAGGAAATTAGTTACGTTTACTCCTGTGTGAACCTCCTCTGCACACACTGTCCCTCCACATTTCACCCGTCCTCCATCCTTGTCCGTCTCCGACCCCCTCCTCTCCAGGGCGTCCCGGTCGTAAGGGTTTCCCTGGAATCACGCTGCCTACACCACCGGGAAACATCACGCGATTCTTCGGAGAAGTGGGTTTCCCCGGTGCAAACGGAGCCACTGGCGTTATCGGAGAATCCGGTCAGCCTGGAGGCCCAGGACGTCCAGGTGAGTGGTGAATAAGTCCAGTGAATTAAGTGCAGTTAATCTAGTGTGCTTCGCCATGCAGAGAGAAAGGAATATAACAATGAGGAATAGAAAAATAGAAAATGAAAGGAAATGCCTGTGCATGCTCCTGTGTTAAATACTCCTCTGCTACAGGTGCTAAAGGTCGTCCTGGCGCTGTGGGTAAACTGGGCAGGACTGGATCTCCTGGTCTGGTTGGATCTGTTGGTGACTCTGGACCCCCTGGTTTCCCTGGACCTACTGGAGAGCAAGGTATGTAGTGTGTGTGCTTGTCCTCACTCTGTCTTTATCAAAAACGAGGCTTATATCCAACTTTTAAAATTAAAAAATGTATTAAATTATAGCCTCACATTATTATTATTATTATTATTATTATTATATATTCACTTGTCAGTAATGCTTCATAAAGGCCAATATTTATATTTTATATTTATAATGATGACTTTCTCTTGATTCTTACATCTTGTTTCCTCTTCCCCAGGTCTTCCGGGTACGGTCGGTCGTCCCGGCATTCCCGGCGGCGTCGGGCGCAGTCACAGCATCGGTTACACCCTGGTGAAGCACAGCCAGAACACCCAGGTTCCCATGTGTCCTCAGGGCATGGCCAAACTGTGGGACGGATACAGCCTGCTGTACGTGGAGGGACAGGAGAAGGCACACAACCAGGATCTTGGTACGGAAAACTAATTTTCTTTCGATAATGTGTTTGTCTGTGAAGTTGCAGATGTGATGTTGCAGGAACCAAATTTATTTTCACATTGGAGACAAAAGAAAAAAATGTCAAAATATCACTCCAGGTCAGCCGGGGTCATGCCTCCCGAGGTTCAGCACCATCCCCTTCCTCTACTGCTCCCCCAACGAGGTCTGCTACTACGCCAGCCGCAACGACAAGTCCTACTGGCTCTCCACAACCGCACCCATACCCATGATGCCTGTGGCCGAGCAGCAGATACAATCTTATATCAGCAGGTAGCGTACCATGAATCTGTGACGTCTGGGGTTCAGTTATATACAGCTTCACCCATCTGGTCCCGTCTGTTTTTTTTTCTCAGTATTTGTAAAAGCGTTTGCTTCCTGTCCGATCCAGGTGTTCGGTTTGTGAGGCTCCATCTCAGGCCGTGGCGGTCCACAGTCAGGACATGACCATCCCCACCTGCCCCCCCGGCTGGAGGAGTCTCTGGATAGGATACTCCTTCCTGATGGTACGTCAAAAAAACTGGTGCTTCAAAAAAACATTTCCTAAAGATTAGGTCAGGAAACAGTTACTAATTTAGCATCGCTGTTATTCTTTCAATTAATCATTTCATCTGAAAAATAATAAATAAATAAATAAACCACCCACCAACAACCTCAACTGTCCACAACCCAAAGATATACGGCGGTTAATTCAACAAAATTAGGTGGTCAACTTTAAGGCGGTCCCAGACAAAGGACGACCAACGTGAAGAAACTTTGGTCCTGAACATAAGAAGGAAACTATATTTTGAGTGTTACATTTACATCCCCTTTTTCACCACCACAGCACACGGCGGCCGGCGCTGAGGGCGGCGGTCAGTCCCTGGTGTCCCCCGGCTCCTGCCTGGAGGATTTCCGCGCGACGCCGTTCATCGAGTGCAACGGGGCCAAGGGCTCCTGCCACTACTTTGCCAACAAGTACAGCTTCTGGCTCACCACCGTGGACCCCGGCCTGGAGTTCGTCTACTCGCCGACGCAGGAGACCCTGAAGGGAGGCCAGGAGCGCTCCAAAGTCAGCCGCTGCCAAGTCTGCAGCAAGCTCTTGTAGTAGGAGGAGGCGAAGGATGGAGGAGCGGAGGGATGGCGGGAGGGAAACATCAGGAGGTGACACACTAACACTTCAGAGGGAGGTGTTGAGAGGTGTTGATGATGGAGGATGAGATGGTTTTAAAAAGCAAGAACATGTGACTGACTGAAAATGAGCTCCTCTCCTGCTTCACTGATGGTTTCACAGCCGAGTCGAGCAACCTCGCCCCGTTTTCAGAGTGTTTTATTTTTTATCCCATTTAGGAATCAATTGCTTATCAAAAAAATAAATAAAGAAGTGTTGGAGATAGGAAATGGAAAGAGAAGGGTTCTTCTCTCGATTATCACTGACAATGGTGCTATTGTTCTATGTGTCGATTATTTTGTGTCTGTTTTCTCGTTACGGTTTTTGGCGAGAATCATTCTCGGCTACCTCGGAGAGTGCCACACCCTTGGGGTAGCACTGCCCCGCCGCGCACACGTCAGGGTCGACATCTGCTCCAGATAAGTCAGGTCAGAGAGTGAAGTCAGATATTGGTGTGACTCAAAGTTGGTTGAATCTAAGATCTTAACAGTGGGTGTTTAACGTTCTTTTCTGAGCTGGTTTAACTGAAGTAGATGGTACAAACACACACACACATGCACACGCACACACACAAACATTATTTCTTTTTTTTGTGAAATGGCCACCGTAAAACTTTGCTTCTTTTGTATTTACTGCCGGCTTCAACCAGTGTAACTGCAGTTATTTTACAGATTATGTTATGTTAGTCACCACAGTCGTATCCTCTGTACTGACGACTTTTGTATGTTTTGCTTGAATAGCAACAGTGTATGGGTTGTCATTCATTTCACCGTGGGTGTGAAAATCAAGTTGCAGAGACTCGAGACTTGCTTGAGGTAAAGAAAAGCATTACAGTCGACATATACTGCACTGTATTATTGTCATTTAAAGGAGCAAGTTTAGCTATTGCTACATAGCTAACGTTAGCATTAACAGCTGTTTACTTACCAGTCTTACCGAGAGCTTCAGCCATCGTTGCATTTACCAGAGGTTCTTCAGGGCAGACCAGACGCTATGGTGACTCGGTATTGGAAAATGCTCATTGTTTTGTTTTGTTTTTTTAGGGTTAGCTGGTTAGCATGCGAACTTCAGTAGAAGAAAAGAAGGTGATAGAATAGAAGCAAAAGAAAAGGAGTTGCTTTCCACTGCTGGAGACAGCTCTGGAATGAAGTTTGTTACTGAACTCACAACGTTTCTTCTAGACCGGCAACAGCTGTTAATGCTAACGTTAGCTATGTAGCTATGTAACATTTTCAGGTGTCTGCCATAAAATCCTAGATATTATTGTCGTTTTTAAAACAAGTCCTTCTTCTAACTTCAACATAACTGATGAAAAATGGCAACTGAATGTTCACTTTAAAGGATTTTTATTATTTCAAGCCAGTTACAATTCTCCATGAATTGATTTTCATAGCTGCGGGAAAATGACTGCAAACCGATGGCTGTCTGGAATTTAGGAAATGAGCAGAAAAGTTCATTCTCAACATTGGAAATGGTATTATGATGAAATAATCTGCACTCAAGGACCACTTACTCACTTTTTCTAGAGCTTTTGTTATGGGTTCTACCACCTGCTATTGAAGACTAAGCTATAAGTACATTTTGGAAAATGCTCAGCAACAGTATGATCTATGCATGATTCAGTTTTTGTGCAAAAAAAAAACAAAACATGCAGGACAACCAGTACAATCCTTTAAATCTACTATGCATTTTTCAGGTTTCACATACCTGTGATCTTTGCACAGTTCACAGTGTGACTCTGGTGCTAAAAAAACCCTGACAGTCGACTTGAAAGGCAACATTTCAGAACGCGTTCTCATTAAACGTCTTGCAATAAAAAGCCAAGCCAGCACTTTTCCTCAAAACAGAACCTCTGCAACCGCTAACACCAGTAACACATGACTTGAATGAGACCACCCATTCATATATATATTGCACTGATGTGAACTCATATGGGTTAGAACAATAAACAAGTCAAATAAAAAGGGGCGTTTTTACCGTTATATCTCCACTTTCACAGGCTTTTCATTGTTATGTTGTGACCAAACTAGTGTTGTTGTTTTTTTTTAATCACAGTAAACCCTTTATTCACATTAAATTTGCAACAGGAAACCAAACACACACTCTGATAGATTGTTAATTATTGCTGTACATAGTGCTTCCTGTATTTCCCAGCAAAGTATGTTAGAGCAAAGGTCTATAATGCTGTTAGCTCCTTATTTTATTTTCAATTTTTTTCAGTCTCTGTGTCTTTTCACTGTCCTCGGATGATAAATAGGAAGAAATTACTTATTTTCTTGTTTCTTTCCATTGAATTTGGTTTTGCATTGTAGATTGAAAGTCTCACATCAGTCTACTCTCCTCTTGCGGTATTATCCCTGGACAGTGAAGGCTACTGCGTGACTTGTAACCACTATGACCACTGCGTCACATAGCTCTGTCTCTCTGCTGGTAGCCCTGATTTTATTCCTATGTCACATTTTATTTTTGTTTTATTTTCCTCTTTTTTTTTTTTTGTCTGCATTTGTTGTTTTGTAATCTAGATTTGTAATTATTTTACTTATACTATCCCCTGGTATTATTTACTGAGATGGGAGGGAATGGGAAGATAATGATGTGTACATTAAATATTATGGACAAAAAAATGCCTTTAGGATGTTTTTATATGGAAAGTATATTCAAAGCTGATGATTTAACAGACATAACAACAGATTGTATTGTCTGATTGCTCTTTACCCCATGTTAAAAGCCAAGAGATAAAGCAACTTACTGTAAGTGGCTGGAGTGACAGAAAAGAAATGCAGTTTTTCCTCAAAGAGGATCTATAACAAAAAATGGTAATAAACATTGTCTGTTACTGTCATGTGTTTCTGTGCTCACACACTTTGAAATAAAGTTTCAAAACTAACAGAGAAATGCAGAATTATTATTCGTACGTCTCAGCCCTGTGTGGGGAACATCATGAAGATTTACTTGAGGGAATAAATAAGGTAAAATCAGTATTTTCAAGTGTTTCTAATGTTTGTTTTTACATGTAACCTCCACTGAGGAGGTTTTGTTGTGCTTTAGTCAGTGTATAGATAATGTTTGGGATCAAATTGCTGTGTGTCTGGCAAATCCAAATTAAAAACATTAACACCTTTTAGTTTATTTTCATCTTCTTGTTATACAACCAAGCAGCTGTCATTATTGTCTTTATTACTGGGCTCTACAGGGAAATGGATGCATGTCACCTTTAATATTTAATATCACTAGTCATGCTAGCCTTACTGAGAATAATACAGTTTATACATGATGCACAACCGCTGACTTAAATCAAAAAAGATATTTTATTAACGCCCTTAGGGGAAATTTAAATTGTCCAGTAACTCATATGTATATATAGTTTATATTTATAGTCTATTAATCTTGTGATGCTAAATTCATATTTCTTGAAAGCATTAGAAATTTGGACTTTCTCAACACATCTGATAAGTCAAGATTAGTACTTCTTTCAAGTCAAAATTATGAAATAAGTCAACATTTATTATTAAAGTAAATTTCTAAGTCAAAATAATTTGATTGTTAGTAGAAGTTTGAGGCTTTAAATCAAAATTAACATAAAAAAAACAACCTTTTGACACCATTAGTATGTTAATTTCTCACATTTCATCCCCTTTTTTCTGCATGTAATAACTATAATATACAGGGACCAAGACCATAAACAAAGATTAGTAATAGTGTTAGCTTATTTAGTGGATTTAAGGATATTTTTGGAGTTTGTTGTTATTTTTTTTGTTTGGACTTTTTCACACAGTAGGTGGAGGTAGACTTACAGGGCATCATACTCCCGAACGGTAGATGGCGACAATTCCCGTTTCTTTTTAAACGTTGCTCTGAAGAAACAGAAGAAGCTAGCACAACAACAACACTGCTAGTAACGTTAGCTCGAAGGAAAGCGAAGTGTGTTTTTTTCTTCTAAATTTGGAACAAATAAACAGGTGGGTACCGTAACAGACAGCCAACAATGCGTCTAAATTGACGTTTAATCAACGTGTGTGTGTTGCTAAAGTTGTTAAATCACGTATTAATCAGTTTCACCCGTGTGGAAAACCTTATCTTGCAAGCTAGCATTAGCTCCGCTAGCTTCTTAGCCGTTATCCTCATCGCCTGCAATATAATGTTTTACTTTGGCACAATCTGTTGATGTGGTCGTCAGGTAACCCGTGCAGGTAAATGTTTAAATCATGATTTGCTGCCGTGTTCATGTTAGCAAGTGTGTTAATGCTGTAGGTAGCCGCTGCGGCTAATGATAGCTAACTACTGCTCGTGCACAAATATATATATATATATATATATATATACACGAATATAACGTGAAGTAAAGTAGCTTGAAACGAGTTTGCAACTTTGTCTGGAAATAAATAAGGTGTTCCGGTTTTGCCTGCAGGGTTCAGACGCTTAAAGTTGTGTAATGTTTGCTGTGAATAATGTAACATGTTCAGGTGAAATCAGTTAGCGGTGTCTTTCTGATATATGCAAATAGTAGAAGTTAGAAATTTTAATGGTAGAAATTGTTTTGTGAAATGTGAAACACCATATACAGTATGTCATTGTCATTTGCGCTGTAAATAATGGTGCACTATGATTAAAAGACTGCACAGACCAAGAAGGGTGATTTTAAGTTTGTTATCGTACAGGTGCAACTATTAATCGACTAATTGACTGACAAATAAATTAATCAGCAACTATTTTGGTCATCATTTTACGTTTTTACTTTATTTTTGTTGTCATCAGCTTCTCAAATGTCTGGATTTTTACAATATCCTTTGTTATATTTAACTGAACATGTTTGGATTTTGGACTCTATTGAAATGAGCTGTTTTTAATGGGCCCTTTACACTATTTAATGACGTTTTATCATTTCACCAGCCCATTTGTTTTAATAGGGCTTCAACAACAGATTATTTTTTACTATCAGTTACTTAGTGCGTTGTTTTCTTGGTTAATGTGTTGATCATTTTGTCTATAAAATGTCATAAAATAGACAAAATGATTGACAGATTGCTAATTTCCCAAAGCCCAAGATGGTTTATTCAAATATAATATTTAACAGCAGTTTTACTACAATTTTTAGGAATACTTTTTACCTCTTGATTTAATGGAGGTCCGCTGTCCTTGCTGTGTCATGAAAACCAATGCAAACAAATGCATTATGTGTATGTAAATAAATATATTTTGGGCAACTGGTGGAAAGTTTTTTTTAATTTATATTTTAGTGTACTTTTGGCCTGAGGTAATTTTGTATGGTTTAGGGCTGTAACAAAGGATTGGTTTCATTAATGATTAATCTTCATCTTATTTCCTTGATTAACTGATAGGTCTTTAAAATGTCATTAAGTAATGAAGAATGTACGTCACAGTGTCTTACAGACTAAAACCTTTTGTGTCTTAATCTTGAATATCATTCCAGTTGTATATTATATGTATATATCTTACTCTAATTCACTGTCAATACATATGCAGTTTATATAAATATACTCATGGTAGAATCTTGTCATGAGCTGTTTTTCTATTCAGATTTATTTTAGTTTCTTGGAGCCTTTAGGAAAAGTGGGAATCAGCTTTAGCCTTGACTTCTTCTTTCTACCAAAATGTATATTAATATGAAAAAGAAAGGCTCAGATCGCAGGCTGCAATGCTGTTTTAAACTACCACTTGGCCACTTAGACTTGACTACAGTCGACCATGATTGGTTCTTGTTATTTTTGTGTTAACTCTGTTTATCTTTGTGCAGTTACAGACAATACTAAACAATTTATAGTTTTCTAGTTGTATTGCCTCATATCCTCTAAAACCCATGATTACAGTGTCTGTGCTGATGTAAATTTGTAATAACCAACAACGGCCACTAGAGGGTGCACATTGTCCATTTACCTCCACTTGTCTCAGCAGAGATGCTGCTCATTAATCTGCCAATTACTCTCTTGATTAGACAGTTTGTTGTTTGGTTTATGAATTATCAGTAAATGCTGAAAAGATAAATTAAAAAAGAGCAATCACAGTTTCCCAGAGCTCAAGGGAATGTCTTGTCTTTTTTTGTCTCATCAATTGCCCCAAAGCGGAAAATATTCAGTGTGGAAGGAAATAAAAGAGGAAATGCTCACATTGTCTACTGATCTTTCCTGATAAAAACCTCTCAGTCTTGTCATATGTTCATGACACTGAATCTCATCTCTTTTCCTCTTTGTCCCTCTTTGCAGGTACGCTGGAATTTTCTGACACCCACTCGGACATGTCCTATGTCTTCATCAACGACTCGTCGCAGACCAACGTGCCTCTGCTGCAGGCCTGCATCGATGGAGACCTGCCCTTCGCCAAGAGGCTCCTCGAGACGGGATGCGACCCCAACATCCGTGACAACCGGGGCCGCACGGGCCTGCACTTAGCCGCAGCCCGAGGTAACGTGGACATATGCCGCCTGCTGCACAAGTTCGGGGCCGATCTGTTGGCGACGGATTATCAAGGAAATACTGCGCTGCATCTGTGTGGGCATGTGGATACTATACAGTTCCTGGTGTCCAACGGGCTGAAGATTGATATCTGGTAAGAGACGTAATGATATCCGTTTAAGATTAAACTTATATGGTTGTTTTTGGGTTTGACCATTCAGTCTTTGCAGTTATATGTTCTCCTTCTATTTATTTAATCTCGTGTTGGCGGCCCTGCCCTCAATCGTATTCATTTGCATATATTTACCACAGTACAGTGCAGTTGTGGTATTGGCTGTGCATTTGCAAGTTGGTTAATAATGATAAAACATTTTGGTACCACTTTACAATGAAACTACCTTTTACAAAGGATTTATAAATGCGTTATAATTAGGTTTTATTGGGTTGTTGACGCTTTATTAATTGTAAACCAAGATTTAACACATTTTTTCATACATTGATGCAGGCTCACTATTTGGCAAGATCAAGTTAATGCTAATTACTCATTAATCTTACAATGACTTACTACCATTTATAACTGGTAAAAGGGAGCCTTGCTAACAAAGACTGTTTATCGATTATAAATGTAGTTGCTACTCTGTTGATTAATCATTGCAGCTCTAATAAAACCCATTCTAAATCTTGACTGCAGCTATTCACACCACATGAACCTGCATTTTTAAATATCCTTGGTTATTCTGGAGAAGAGCTTATGCAGTACATCCATGTGTGAAGCTACTGGGAGACTTTGAAAGCACTTAAGTGGATGTTGGAGAAGAAAGTCATATTTTCCTGGGACTGACAGTTATCTGACTCTACACATAGTTTAATGAGCTGAGGTGGTTATTGTTTGCTCACCAAACCCAGTGTACATAATGGTCTGATCAGCGTAAACACCTGTTTCACAGTCTGTTAATGTGTGTGTGTGGTAGCACATACCTGCCACGCACACATTAAAAGACTGTGACATCCCTTCCTGTCAATGTTAACCAAACAAAGAACAATGTTGGTAATTTTGTGGAATCTTATGAGCAGTCAGCCAGGTGAGCTGAATGTGTGGCACGCTGCATTCCCTAGGGAGTGGCCTGTCCAGAGAGGGTTGTCACAAAGCAACTTAGACAGCAGTAGGGCTGTCGCATGTGACCGTGACAAACAGGAAGTTCAGGAACGTCCTCATCACAGCACATGGCAAAAGTATTTTCATATAACCCTCTTGGGACCACTCCAAGGGCCTTTTCTATTCTCACCTTGATGTCCCTGTGTCACCCCTCCCTCACCAGATAAGGCTGTGTATGTGAAATCTTACACAAATATGGGTCAACTTGGTGCCGGAGGTGCTATTTACATTATGTTGAGACCTGTTTTTCTTAGCAAACATGTCCAGCTCAGGGTGGGTAATAACACTGCTATCTTTATTTAAAACACACAAGTAAATATGTCACCATTAAAGGCATAACTAATCTAAACTATTGGCTGACTGCTATCACCTCAGTTGAGCTTCCTTTGATCCAACCTATACCAACATTACACCAACGTTACAGTGAGCCTCATCAAAGTAAAGCTTCCACTTTGGTCACAGCAGCAGAGGAGAGGGAAGACGAGAAGGACGTGCATAAATGTGAGGTGGCAGGATGTCAACTTGGCCGCTGAAATTACAGATGTAAAATATGGTTTCCTTTGACGACATTCACTTGAATAGACGTGTCAAATACACTGCCTAATGTTTCCGTACCTGAGCAGTCTAACAGTGCCATGTCTGTTGCTTGTCCTGCATGACAGTAACCACAATGGGTCGACTCCCCTGGTGCTGGCGAAGAGACGCGGCGTCAACAAGGACGCCATCCGTCTGCTGGAGGGACTGGAGGAGCAGGAAGTGAAGGGCTTCAACAGAGGACCCCACTCCAAACTGGAGACCATGCAGATGGCCGACAGCGAGAGGTAAGCACGGATGAAAAGACTGAGGTATGTCGGGCTGGATGTAGCGGGGGGGGCAGGCCTTGTGGGTAAATCAGGTGTGTAAGAGGGATGCGGGTGGTGGCATGTCATGCTGATATCTCTTTTCAGCTACCTGCCCTTTGTTTTTGTGTGAGGGCAGTGATCAGCTCCCTCTTCATCCGCCCCCGTCTGCCACTTCTGAAACCGGTTCGTCACTGTAACACTCTCTCTCTTCCTTTTGCTTCGTGTGTGAATTTGAATTTGAAGAGGAAGTGGAAGTGTTTTCACGATTCATGTGGTTACAATGTGGTTATGTGAACTTTCAGGGGAAGGTGTTCGAGTGTGTTTCAGAAAATCTAAATCAAGAGCTGGCACCAGATGCAAAGTCCAGATGTGTCATTTGTGTTTAAAGAATAGGTTCATGTTTTTCTAAAACTATTTTAATTCATTAAAAGACTTATTGGTCTCTGTGGTTGTCCGTCCTGTCCATGTCTGCTGTGAAGACGTCCCTTTCTAAAACATTACTGGTGTAACTGAATAACAAGTTGTCAACACAACACTGATATATCATCACCTTGTAGCCGTGCTAAACTTGTCGGCATCAGTTGTGTATTTACACAGTAAAGTAAGTTAGGGGCGAGATTATGATTCATTTGGAGTCATGTTTCTGGTCTCCAGCCAATATCTGACTCTTGAGCTACTAGATGCTCCATTGTGTTTACCTTCGGCAGTTTGCTGCTGAGCAGGTG
Organism: Seriola aureovittata; assembly: GCF_021018895.1. Classification (NCBI taxonomy): domain Eukaryota; kingdom Metazoa; phylum Chordata; class Actinopteri; order Carangiformes; family Carangidae; genus Seriola; species Seriola aureovittata. The sequence goes on from NC_079386.1 coordinate 16,320,724, forward strand.
GTGCACAGTGTTTTCTCATGAGAGCCCTGACACTGAACAGAAACAGTTCGGTTGCAGGTGGGACTGATTTTAAATCCGAATTTAATGTGGAAAATGAATAAAGTCTTGTGTGTATATGATTGTAATCAACAAGTGACTAGAGAGTGTCGCTTGTTCACTTTGTCTAACTCTATCTCACTTAATTTCTCTGCTAATTAGGGCATTGATACACCAGCTATATTGGTTAGCGAGGCTAAGGTGAATAAGATGCATACTGAATTGAATAATAAGCTTCATTAAGCTGTTTGACTTTGCACTACCACAAGTGACTCATGGTGTCATTGGTAACCTGAGATAGATGTTCAGGAAAGGGAGGGTTTCTGTGTGACAGAAAAAACACTTTTAATTTCCAGATTAATAAACCTGGTATAATACACCAGAGTGCATTTTCATGATTCACACAAATGAACAGAACTTGATTCCTCAGCAGATATCCCAGCAGCTCTCTACCCCATGTTTGCTTTCTGAGCCTCAGTAAAAAGCATTTGCAACATAAAAAAGGTGATATGGATATTTAGTGTTTTGGGTGGTAATCCTGCTCTCAGTTTCATAATACCTTCAGTGTTTTGGGACGTGCAAACAGGAAGTGTAATGTCACCAATGCTACAACTTGAGGACCAATTATTTTACCATTCAGATGCAAATTGGCACCATTAAAAGTGCTGATTTAGCCATCAGCTGTTCCTGTTTGCGGTGGATATACAGACGACTATCACCCTTTATGTGTGACTTCTTTTGATTGATATCAGAGCAGAAAGTGAAACTCACACAAAACTGTAAATGTCTGATTTTAGATTTGACTGAGTTGTGACTCAGAAAAGGAGTAATGATCTTTGTCACAGGTTGCTGTAGTCCTGAGTCACAATGAGAAAATGTGATGTGTGTTTTGTTGCTTGAATCCTTCGGCAGCGAAGTACACAGGTGGATTTTGTCACTGTGCAAACAGCTGCTGACGCCCGTGAGTCCAACTGTGCAGTCACCTTTTCTATGTTGTACTTAAGCTGGAAGGAAGTGTCATAGTGCTGGTTATATTTCCACAAACATCCAGCGTGGTGCAGATTGTTTCACAAGACTTTTCATGGGACTGTATTCATGATTAATATTGAAGCCAAATCCATGAGAGGATGGGAAATAAGTGAGAGGAAGAGGGGAGCGAAGAACAGGGAAGAGACAGGCCACATGTTTTCATTAGGTTATTATCTGATGTGTGCGGATATAAGCCTATTAAATTATTAAATAAAATGAACAGAAACTTGGGTTTTATTCATAATTGACAGTGTTTATTATCAAAACATGAGTGTTAGTTTTTATACAAAACAATGCAAGTTTCTGTAAATACTTGAAAATGAAACATAATGTTGCATTATACCAAATAATTTCCATTTCTGTGTATTTTGTTAAATTACCACACCCCTGCCGCCTGTCACCTGTTTTTGTTCTGAGTTTACTCTACTGTTATATATAGGCCAAATTAACAAGCGCCCCCCCCCCCCCCCCCCCGTGTCTGTCCCAGTGCGATGGAGAGCCACTCCTTACTCAACCCCAACCTGCAGAGCAGTGAGGGCGTCCTGTCCAGCTTCAGGACGACCTGGCAGGAGTTTGTGGAGGACCTGGGCTTCTGGAGGGTCCTGCTGCTGCTTGTGGTCATCGCCCTCCTCTCCCTGGGCATCGCCTACTACGTCAGCGGGGTCCTGCCTTTCTCCACCAGCCAGCTGGAGCTGGTGCACTGAGGGAAAGGCAAGGACGAGGGTAGTGATGAACAAGCATGGGGTAGGCAGGTAGTAAAAAATAATGAAGTGAAGTTTTGCTTTCGGCTGTGTTTGTACACAACAGAAACTCGGATTTTTGTTTATTTGCAGCCCAGATCTTTTTTTTTTGTCTAAAAAGGGGAACATCATATTATATTGTTAGTAACGTGTCTTTTTAAAAAGCAGTGATCCAAAAGTCACTTTCAATTTTAAAAAAAAGCTACTTAAACAAGCAACTTGCAAGTTTAATAGCTTGTGAGATGATTAACAGAAAGAGCCAGGACCTAGACTGAGAACACATGTTGGTCTTGTTATGATATTGTGCAACACCTCCCCTTTAAAAGTCACACTGCACAGTTTAATTTCCTAAAGTAGAGAAAAGTGAGAGGGTTTGGTTTCACTTTTTCAATTAAAAAAAACAAAAAAAACAAAACTTGAGATGTACGTAACATTTCTGTCTTTTACTTTGACGATTTCATAGAAAGCTCCAGGCAGTAGCTTCTTCTGACTCGTAACCCACAGCAACTCTGTGAAACGTGTCCCCGACAGTTCACCCTGCTTTTGAAAATGTATTGACTCGCAGCGAGAGGATATGATGCTTGTTTTCAGTCATACAATGACATTTCCTTGTTTCCTTTCCCTGTTACAAACTGTATATTGCCAATGTTTTCTATCTTTTATTTTGATAGTTTTCTTGTTTGTCCAATCTCTCAGTTGTGTTATTTATCAAATATATTCCCCATTAATGTCCTTTCATATTGTATGTTTTGTTACAGTACTGCACCCTCCCCTCGCTGTCTTTAAAACTCTTGAAAAACCCGCATTTATCATTTAATGAATATCTAATTCTGCCTGGAAGCAGTCTGGATGTGATAAGTGACGGCTGATTCACTGACTCTGTGCGGGAACGCTCTGTCGTCTGCTTGCATACAGACTAGAGAAGCACCTTGACTGTGTGCCTTTTGAGAGAAAGCTCCATGTCTCACAACAGTTCATTGACATTCCTGCCTGAAGCACGCAGCCTTGTTGTAAACATCACAGAGGCACAATACTTATGATTATGGCAGCAGATTAACGGTTATTACTCGTTTTGTTGTATATCCATTAATGTCCTTGGAAAACCATGTAGATTTTATTTGTTGTAGCTTTTCCACTCTTGATTTTCTGTGAACAGTAACCTTTAAATGCTAATTTAATGTGGGAAATAAATAAAATCATGTGTATGAATGATTCTAATCTCCATTTAACGTCACTTGTTCAGTTCAGTTCAGTAGCCCGCTTCCCTTGAGCCCTCAGTGAAGTAATAACGTGAACTAGAGTTACCGCCTCCGCATACAGCTGCGAAATTATTAACCATTTGCGTGAAATTTTGTCAGAATTGCTGCGTGTTTTGTGAGGTCACTGTGACTGTCCGTGACTTTGTCCTTGAGTCCAGGTGGACATTTATGCCAATTTTGAAGACGTTCCTTCGAGGCGTTACCGAGATCTCTCACAAGGCCAAAGCTGTGTTTCGTAAGGTCACCACACCCTCGATCTTTGACCTTCAACCCCCAAAATCTAATCAGTTCAATCTTGATTTCTAGTGAATGTTTGTGCCAAATTTGAAGAAGTTCCATCAGGGCTTGACTGAGATATGTTTTCCACTACAATGGGACGGACGGACAATGCTGGAGGTCCCGTCAGAAGTCTATGAAAGGCCACAAAGGGCCTCAGTGTTCCCCTCGAGTTTCTCCGAGCGTCGGCGTGGGTTTACTCCGGATGTTCCGGTTTCCTCCCACGCTTTTCCATTTGTAACAATCACACACCAACGGAAAATGTTATTCTTAATATGTCCGAACCTAAGTACAATTTTCAAAATATTGAGAAATATTGTGTGTGCCCAGCTCCCCTTTATTTGATTGCCTATGAAACTGTGTGAGCTCGGATGAGGTTCCACTCTTCTCTCCTCTTTCTCCTGCTGTTCTTACTCAGTTTTACAGTTAGTGTCACCTTCAATCCTCCAGGTCATAATTACAGCCTAATAACATCTAGAAACATAGAAAAGGCCAACAAAAGGTTCTAGTACTCTAAGAATCACACACGCTGAGTCAGAGCTGAGTTTCAGTATTTATGACATAAAACATTTCTACATATTTACACACAGTCTGTAAAAGCCTAAGAGAAAAACCAGTTATGCCACCAAGACAGGGTTGTGTGTGTTTGTTAGTGTGTGGGGGGCTCAGGCGTGTCAGCTCAGGCGTGTCAGCTCACCCAGAATGCCCGATCACTTCAGCAGCATCATACCGCTGCACCCACAAAGAGGAAACAGAAATTCAGTTCAAGTAAGACTCCGTGAGACACTGTAGTTTTACACAGGGGCAGACTGGGGATGGTTGTTACATTTCTGTCTGTATCTTCTGTGTGTGTGTGTGTGTGTACAAAATTCATAAACATCATTGATGGAGAAACAAGATGAGATTATCTCATGTTTAACAGTTCACCTCAAAAACTTTGAGGTGAACTATGGTTTGTTAGTTTCACCTGTTTCACCTGTGAGAGCCTGGCCTTCCTCTGTTCTCTCGGTCTCCTCTGTAGAGGCTGAAGCCTTTTTGTTCTTTTTGCAACATGTACGATCCCAGCGTCTCCTGTACGATTCCAGCATCTCCTGTACGATTCCAGCATCTCCTGTACGATTCCAGCATCTCCTGTACGATCCCAGCGTCTCCTGTACGATCCCAGCTTCTCCTGTACGATTCCAGCATCTCCTGTACGATCCCAGCGTCTCCTGTACGATCCCAGCTTCTCCTGTACGATTCCAAAAGAAAATTCCAGTTAAAAAAATCCATTTGATTTTGGAACCAATAGGCGACTTTAATGTGATTTTTAAAAACAATGAGCGCATCCAATTGGCTTGAAGTCATCTCTGTTTTTTACTCTTGGAAATATGAACCACATGAATGAAATTACTTTAGAAAAATCACATTAATCTTGTATATAGTCACTGTTTCCCCCAGAGACATAAAAAATTTCGGTGACTTGAACTATAAGAGTAAAATATCAATTTTGCAAGAAAGTCATTATATGAGAACAAAGTTCTAATTTTATGAGAAAAAATTGTATGAGAATAATGTCATAATTTTAAAAAGAGTGAAGTTAGTGAAAAAGTGATCTTTTTCTCTCAAAGTTTTACAGTTTTAATTCTCACTTGAACATTGTTTATTGTGATAAACTTATTATTAATAAATTTAATTCTCACCTAAACATTGTTTATTAAAATAATTATAATAATATAATTAAACAATGTTCAGGTGAGAATTAATAACTTGAACTGCTACTGCGATTGAGTTTACTCAACTGCAAAATAAAGCAAAGGGCCCCACACAGTAGGAACGCCAAAACGCCTGTTGAGGCTTGGTATACCGCACATCCCGTCGCTGAGAGCTGGAGACGGAGAGAGGGAGAGGACAAGAAGGAAAATAGAGGCATTCAGACTCAGTGAGACACTAACAACTGTCACATACTGTGGTGTGGATCTGATCCGGACTTACCTCGTTCACAGTCAGTCTCGTAGCTGCAGGGATCCCCCTCTCTTTCTTTCCATCAACCTGGACATAGCAGCGGTAAACACCTCCATCCTCCTGCCGAACCTGCCGGACAGTCACCGAGAAGTTTCCACGTTTGAGGGCTTCATCTGCTAGAGACACTCTCCCCTCAAACCCGGCCTCAGGTTTGATTTCACAGGAGCTGAAATTAGTCCCAAACACACGTTTCCCGTCTTTCTCCCACCACGCACACTCCACTGTTTTATTTGTTGTGACGTGGTGACACTGCAGCGTGACTGTTTGTCCCTCAGCAGCCTGCACTACATGGAAAGGTACAACATCCAGCTCGGTCGCTGTCTCATTGCAGGTAAGCTCATACAGCCCGCTGTCGTTGATGTTCGTGTTATTCAAGGTCACCGTGTCGCCCTGATCCACCCTGTTTTTGTAATCCGGTTCCGGGCTCCACGCACCGTCCTGATAACGTGCCACCGGCCGAGTGCATTTATCGCAGCTCCGGTGAATCAGTTCAGCGTTTTCTTTGCTGCAGTTTCTAGTTGCTGGAAACGTAGCGCTCTCTCCCAGAAGAACCTGGATACGATCTGCAGACACAGCGGAGAGGAGGAGGGTGAACACAAGCAACAGGCAAAGCCTCGCTGTCTTCCTCAGTAGAAAGTCCATTGTGTGTGAAGTGCTTCAACAAACTGACAGAGGTCTGAGTGTGTGTGGGTGTCTGCTCTCTCTCTCTCTCCCTTTCTCTCTCTCTCTGCTTTTCTTTTGTGACAGTGGACACAGGTGTGACAGTGGACACAGGTGTGACAGTGTTTCTGCCGAGCTCCCATTGTGTTTGATTGCCTATGAAAATGAAGCTTGTGAACGATCAAAGTAAACACCACCTTGAGAGAGTGAAAATCATCTCAAACTTCAAGCACACTCCAAAAACAATGATTCACACTCAGATCAATTTTCTTCCCTTTCTCATAAAATATAATAATATCTTTAATTTCTGTTAATTAATAACATACTAATAATAATAATAACACACGGAACCCAAAATTATCACTTACCTTTTTCCTCAGTGCTATTCTGTGGGTGTGGGGGTGGGTGGGGGGGGGGCAAAGAGGAAACAGAAATTCAGTTCAAGTAAGACACCGTGGGACTGTAATTTTACACAGGGGCAGACGGGATGGTTGTTGCATTTCTGTCTGTATCTTCTCTGTGTCTGTGTGTGTGTGTGTAGCAATACACCTCATATCCTACTATTTTGTAAATGTTTGTAAATAGATATTTTATATATGATATTATTATCTATTATTTATCTTTCTAAGTATTTCTGTTTCATGTGAGTATATAGAGAACAGTGGACACACTCACAGCTGCAGATACCAACCTGCGGACTGACTCTCACAACAGCGGGATTTTCCATCTCTCTGTTCCCGCTCTCATATCCTACGAAGCAGGAGTAGAGGCGTCCATCCTCAGGGCCGGTGCGCATCACCGTCAGCGACAGGTTCCCGTGTGACCGCCACTCTGACGACAGAGACACCCGTCCCTCTAATCCAGTCCCGTATGTGGTCCTCCCGGAGGAGACGTTCATCTCTAACACCCGCTCTGCGCCTCTCTGCCACCGTATAAACTTCACTGGTTCATCATTAGTGGAGGAATGACACGGGAGAGTCACTGCTTCCCCCACAGACATAGAAACTTCAGTGATTTGAACAACCTTCACCGAGATGAGAAAGCTGCTGCTGCCGTTGCACGTGAACTCATACCAGCCCATATCATTGAAGTTGACGTGTTTCAGGAGGATACCCGCCGATGAGTCGTTTTCAACCCGACCCTTGTAACTTTCCGCCGGGAGCCAGACGCCGTGAACGCGCCGTGCCACCTCCATGGGTTGGTCATCTTTCAGCCGGCGATCCAGCTTCAACTCCCCGTCTGAGCAGTTTTGATCCGACTGTAACTTCACGGAGTTTCCCAGAGGAACGAATTCTCCAGATGTGCGCACGGCGGGAAGGAGAAGGACGAGGAAGACAGAGCACACGTGTGACTGAGCCATGGTGCGTCCGGGGGAGTGCGGCCAGAGAGGGAGCGACCCGGTTTAATACGGCAGAGGTAAAGGAGGCGTTGCTCTCACACACCTCAGCTACGTCCTGGTGCTGATGCGTGCAGACCGCATGTTTGATCAGCTGATAAACAGCGACATGTTGTGGACATACTGCGACAAACATGAAAACCACTCAAGTGCAGGTTGAGGAGTGGCTAAATAGACCTTTTACTTGCTGAAGAGTTCCAGGTTTGATCCCCAACTGATGGAAATGTTTGCGCAGCTGCAGCGTCCCCAGTTATTTCTGAGGTATTCTAATTACGAGGCTTTAAACACAAGTAGCCTGTTATTCTGTTAGGTACACAGCCTTCATCTCAAAAAATGTCCCACACAGTAGCGGCGCCAGGATTTTGTGAATGGGTGGGCCTACAGAAAAATGGATGGGCCAATAAAAAAAGGAAAAACAAAGCACCGCGCTGCAACCTGCAACCTGCAACAGCATCCGTGACTCTGCACCTGAGTGGCTCCTGTGTCGCTGCCCTCAGCTCAGTGCTGAACTGGACAAAGACCTATAACTCAGCAGACTTCATTTCGAGAGAGAGGGAGATGGAAATGGCGTTTGGGACATGTCTCTGGGTCGGGAAACTTGCGACGTGCTATAGGCTGCTGCTGAACCCTGCCTCCTATAACACATAACGCCATCATGTTCCCTTTGTCTGCTGCTGCCAATACTGTTCCCCCCAGAAAACGTGCAGACAGAGACACTGCCGTTAACTTTACTTGCCTTTCTTTTTCACTAGCTGACATGACTGTGAGGGGATGGATGAAGGAGGAGGAGGAAGAGGAGGATTAGCGTTGCTTTGGGAGCGGGGCCGGACGGCTGAACTGGCCTTTAAACTACCACTCGCATTTAAATCAAGTGGAGTTTCCTCCTGCTCAACACGGCGTCTTTTGTTTAAAAAAAAAACCAAGTAAGCTGCTCTGTTTCGCCATCTTAAACTCCGTCTCTCTTTTTTCTCTTTACCTGTAACGTTACACATTTCTTTCTTTCTGACTGTTTGCGCACAAACTAACTCATTCATTTCATTGGGTCACATGCTGATGACGCAGCCTGGGGGCGGGAACTCACGTATGATAGAAAGCTGCTGATTGACTGAGAAGTTAGCTTCACATGAGCTCAGCTAAAACTGGCAATTAGATGAACATTTTAATCCCCAAAACATATTCTTCTGATTGGCTTGAATGGGTGGGCCCGGGCCCATTGCTGGCGCCGCCTATGGTCCCACAACTGTTCTTTGATAAATAAATGATACTAGAATATTATTGTCAAACAATGCATATTTTCAGGACATTGTGCTAATTGAACCAAAAAGCAAACAGTTAATTGGTGAAATTGAATGTATTTTTAATATGCTGCAATCGTCCCTGATCCATAAGTGACCCTAAACCTGGGGACAGTTGCATCATCTACCATTCAAATAATTATTGTGAATGATATGTCATATTTAATCATCTTTAAATGTGGGTAATTAGCAGACAGATGTAAGTTTAATATATAAAAGTTTGGTTGGTCTAGTCCAAATAGTCTCTGAGTAACTGAGAGAAAGGCCCAGTCTCTATTAGAACCCAGCGGTACCTCAGATTATAGGCCTACATGTCATTTTTATAAAGAATAAATAATTTACCTTAAAAATGAATTAATCATGTCAATAGTGAATTTTAGAAAATTACTTTTCTTTCATATTTTGACAGCACTTTATGTTTCATGTTCCTGCTCACTCACACAATACAGACAAAGAGCGCCCCCTTGTGTTTGTGCATCTTTTTTTTTTTATCACTTTAGTGCAGGTAAGAGCGTCCCCTTGTGTATACGTTGCCATGGATACAGTAAATTAAGCTGCACGTGAGGTTCAACTTGAGTCCCGTTTTGGTTTTAGCCCATGTTTGTTTATATCTTGGTAAGCAGATTTTTGGAGGTTTATTTTCTAATGATGTCTGTGTGTTCATGTTTCACCTTTGTCAAGAAGTCCTGTACGATTCCCAAAGAAAATTAAAAATAAAAAAAAAATCCATTTGATTTTGGAACCAATAGGCTACTTTAGGACAAAATCTTAAAAGATAAAATCCTAAAACCTTATATATTATACTAGAAAATTCCAGGGAAATTTTGAGTGCCACGGGGGCTATTGCCGGGATGAGTACATGATTTTAAAAATATGTCCAAAAAGACACTTTCTTGCAGAAATCCATACCTTCAGCTGTAACAGCCAAAATGATCAGCAAATCAAAAAAGAAAAGTGAAGAAAATGTCCAAAAAAGGACAGAGGGACCCCTGAGGGTTCATAAATCCCATGAACCACTATTTAAATTACCACTATTATGTTTTTTTCTGTGCTAATTTAACATTACTGGGGAGGAGAGCAACGCGACTAGAAGTGACAGCGAGAGAGGGCTAGTAGCTTCTCCTCTCCTCTGTCTCAGCGGAGACCGTCACAACTTCATTCACTCTTTTAACAAAACAAAAAGAAAAGCAACGAAGGAAGCAGTAAATGGACTTACATATTTAAGACCTAACTAAATGTAATTTAAGACCTAACATGCGGCTAATGTAAAGCTAGCAGAGCTTGGAGAGTTGGTTATCTGGTTGCTAGGCGCACGCACGCACGCGCACAGGTCAGGAGCTGCCATTGCCATGGCAATGGGAAAATCTGCCCAGAATAAAAACCAATAAAAATCTAAATAACTCTGGTCATCATTGTAAATAACCTACATTAAAAGGCCAGTGCTCATCACCAAAAAAAAAAAAAACGAAATTAAAACACATTTGTAATCGCAGTGCAATTTGACAAACTCAGAATTCATAAAATTTGTTTTTAAAAATATAAAAATAACAATGAAATCACAAGGATTTAATCTGGAAATGCTCTCTCTCTCTCACACACACACAAAACAAGTTAGTTTTCTAATAACAAAAAACACACAAGCACAAAACTAATGTTGTGGCTTTATTTAGAACAAACAACATAAGAAAACATGAAAGAAATGTATATTTTATACAATATACATTTCAACATACATATTGGATCTCGTCCACTTTCCTTTTCGTAAAGGAAGCTCCAGTGTTTCCGATGCCGAAGGAGATAAGACAGGAATCATTGAAGCTCCTCCTGATCAATTAGAGAATCCGATCTGGGGTCACTTTCAGAAAGACAGAGTCATTTTTGATTTAATTATCATCCTTCATTTTTAAGTGCACAGTAGAAATATTGTGTGTGCGGGCTCTTTACTATAACGAAGTATTAGGGCCACATTGAGGGAAAAGAAAAAAAGCATAATATTAGAGAATAAAGTTGTAATTTTACAGGAAAAAGGTCATACGAGAATAAAACCATAGCCTAATAACTCAAGGAGAAAATTCATATCAACATGAGAGTAAAATAACAATTTTGCAAGAAAGAAAGTCATTATATGAGAATAAAGTTCTAATTTTACGAGAAAAAATTGTATGAGAATAATGTCATAATTTTAAAAAGAAAAGTGTGAAGTTTGTGAAAAAGTGATCTTTTTTTCAAAGTTTTACATTTTTAATTCTTATTGTAATAAACTTATTATTTATAAATTTCATTTTTAAGACGTACCACGGCGGTAGCAAATAAAGCAAAGGGCCACACACAGCAGTAGTAGGACCGCCACCAAAAAGCCTGTTGAGACTTTGTAGCCCGCACATCCCGCCGCTGTGAGCTGGAGACGGAGAGAGGGAGAGGACAAGAAGGAAAATAGAGGCATTCAAGGCTTCATTCAGACTCAGTGAGACACTAACAACTGTCACATACTGTGGTGTGGATCTGATCCGGACTTACCTTGTTCACAGTCAGTCTCGTAGCTGCAGGGATCCTCCTCTCTGTCTCTTTCTTTCGATCAACCTGGACATAGCAGATGTAATCACCTCCATCCTCCTGCCGAAACTGCTGGACAGTCGCCGAGAAGTTTCCAAGATCGAGGGGTTTATCTGCTAGAGACACTCTCCCCTTAAAGCTGGGATCAAGTTTGATTTCACCGGAGGTGAAATTAGTCCCAAACACAAGTTTCCCGTCTTTCTCCCACCACGCACACTCCACCTTCTTATTTGTTGTGACGTAGTGACACTGCAGCGTGACCGGTTGTCCCACAACAACCTGCACTACATGGAAAGGTAAAACATCCAGCTCGGTCGCTGTCTCAAAGCAGGGTAGCTCGTACAGCCCGTTGTCGTTGATGTTCGTGTTATTCAAGGTCACCGTTTTGCCCTGATCCACCCTGTCTTCGTAGCCCGACGCTGCGCTCCACTTGCCGCCCTGATAACGTGCCACCGTCCGATTGCTGTTATCCCTGCGCCGGTGAATCAGTTCAGCGTTTTCTTTGCTGCAGTTTCTAGTTGTTGGAAACGTAGCGCTCTCTCCCAGAAGAACCTGGATACAATCTGCAGACACAGCGGAGAGGAGGAGGGTGAACACAAGCAACAGGCAAAGCCTCGCTGTCTTCCTCAGTAGAAAGTCCATTGTGTGTGAAGTGCTTCAACAAACTGACAGACAGGTCTTTATAACCCCAAATCCCAGACAAGCCGTCCATGAGAAAGTTCTTATGAAACCGGTCCGTGGTGATTAAAGGTGGCAAGTACAGACCGCTACAGACAATATCACGATGTGGAATCTTGCGCCAAGTGAGATTATATGTGACTGGAAGAAGCGTAGCCTCGACCACACAGCAGTTTCATATATATATGTATATGAGAGACCTCAGACAAAATAGAGTCTGTATATACGGAGTATTAGGGGCCACTTTGAGGAGAAAAAAAATCTTAAATGTCGAGAATAACCTCTTAATTTAACTAGAATTAAAAATGTAAAATTTCAAGAGATTAAACATAATTTTTAGGAATATTACTAGCAACCAATAATTATTGTGAAATTCTGCTTTAGCAAGTCTCTAATTAAAGCTTTCTGCCAGTCCAATCATTTCAAATCCTTTTTGAATGAATAAAAAACAACAATTCTTTATGATAAAGAACCAGTAACAGTATGAGCTGGATCAATAAGGATATGGATCAGATAAAGATAAAACACTAACGATACCCATCCAAATCAATTCAGATCCCTTCAGTCTTGTTCAGTGTTATTTTGTGAATATTATTATCAGTCACAGACATGAAGGATTACGTCATTTGTCAAAGACATAAAGTTGTCTGCTGCTGCTGCCGCCGCTGCTGCTGCTGCTGCCCGAGAATTTACACTGAATAAGTGTCTGATCAGATGTTTAGGATCTGGGCCAGTGTCAATAATCATGAGGGAAGTCATCGACTTATTTCTGCTCTTTGTGCAGAATGGAGGTTGTTGCAGTGAGGTAGGAAATAACCTGGAGTCTCAGACAAACCGTCCATGAGAAAGTTCTTATGAAACCGGTCCGTGGTGATTAAAGGTGGCAAGTACAGACCGCTACAGACAATATCACGATGTGGAATCTTGCGCCAAGTAAGTTTATATGTGACTGGAAGAAGCGTAGCCTCGACCACACAGCAGTTTCATATATATATATATATATATATGAGAGACCTGTGTGTGTGTGTGTGTGTGTGTGTGTGTGTGTGTGTGTGTGTGTGTGTGTGTGTGCGCGCGCGCTCCGAGCTCGGATGATGTTCCACTCTTCTCTCCTCTTTCTCCTGCTGTTCTTACTCACTTTTACAGTTAGTGTCACCTTCAATCCTCCAGGTCATAATTACAGCCTAATAACATCTAGAAACATAGAAAAGGCCAACAAAAGGTTCTAGTACTCTAAGAATCACACACGCTGAGTCAGAGCTGAGTTTCAGTATTTATGACATAAAACATTCCTACATATTTACACACAGTCTGTAAAAGCCTAAGAGAAAAACCAGTTATGCCACCAAGACAGGGTTGTGTGCATTTTTTAGGGTGTGGGGTGGCTCAGGCATGTCAGCTCACCCTGAATGCCCGATCACTTCAGCAGCGTCATACCGCTGCACCCACAAAGAGGAAACAGAAATTCAGTTCAAGTAAGACTCCGTGAGACACTGTAGTTTTACACAGGGGCAGACTGGGGATGGTTGTTACATTTCTTTCTGTATCTTCTGTGTGTGTGTGTGTGTGTGTGTGTGTGTGTGTGTGTGTGTGTGTGTGTGTGTGTGTGTGTGTGTGTGTGTGTGTGTGTGTGAACAAAATTCATAAACATCATTGATGGAGAAACAAGATGAGATTATCTCATGTTTAACAGTTCACCTCAAAAATTTCTATGGTTTGTTAAGTTCCACCTGTGAGAGCCTGGCCTTCCTCTTTGCTCTTGGTCTTCTCTGTTCTCTTAGTCTCTTCTGTAGAGGCTGAAGCCTTTTTGTTCTCTTTGCAACATGTACGATCCCAGCTTCTCCTGTACGATTCCAGCATCTCCTGTACGATCCCAGCGTCTCCTGTACGATCCCAGCTTCTCCTGTACGATTCCAAAAGAAAATTCCAGTTAAAAAAATCCATTTGATTTTGGAACCAATAGGCGACTTTAATGTGATTTTTAAAAACAATGAGCGCATCCAATTGGCTTGAAGTCATCTCTGTTTTTTACTCTTGGAAATATGAACCACATGAATGAGATTACTTTAGAAAAATCACATTAATCTTGTATATAGTCACTGTTTCCCCCAGAGACATAAAAAATTTCGGTGACTTGAACTATAAGAGTAAAATATCAATTTTGCAAGAAAGTCATTATATGAGAACAAAGTTCTAATTTTATGAGAAAAAATTGTATGAGAATAATGTCATAATTTTAAAAAGAGTGAAGTTAGTGAAAAAGTGATCTTTTTCTCTCAAAGTTTTACAGTTTTAATTCTCACTTGAACATTGTTTATTGTGATAAACTTATTATTAATAAATTTAATTCTCACCTAAACATTGTTTATTAAAATAATTATAATAATATAATTAAACAATGTTCAGGTGAGAATTAATAACTTGAACTGCTACTGCGATTGAGTTTACTCAACTGCAAAATAAAGCAAAGGGCCAAACACAGTAGGACCGCCGCCAAAACGCCTGTTGCGACTTGGTAGCCCACACATCCCGTCGCTGAGAGCTGGAGACGGAGAGAGGGAGAGGACAAGAAGGAAAATAGAGGCATTCAAGGCTTCATTCAGACTCAGTGAGACACTAACAACTGTCACATACTGTGGTGTGGATCTGATCCGGACTTACCTCGTTCACAGTCAGTCTCGTAGCTGCAGGGATCCCCCTCTCTTTCTTTCCATCAACCTGGACATAGCAGCGGTAAACACCTCCATCCTCCTGCCGAACCTGCTGGAGAGTCGCCGAGAAGTTTCCACGTTCGAGGGCTTCATCTGCTAGAGACACTCTCCCCTCAAACCCGGCCTCAGGTTTGATTTCACAGGAGCTGAAATTAGTCCCAAACACACGTTTCCCGTCTTTCTCCCACCACGCACACTCCACCTTCTTATTTGTTGTGACGTGGTGACACTGCAGCGTGACTGTTTGTCCCTCAGCAGCCTTCTCTTCATGGAAAGGTACAACATCCAGCTCGGTCGCTGTCTCATAGCAGGGTAGCTCATACAGCAAAGAGGAAACAGAAATTCAGTTCAAGTAAGACACCGTGGGACTGTAATTTTACACAGGGGCAGACGGGATGGTTGTTACATTTCTGTCTGTATCTTCTCTGTGTCTGTGTGTGTGTGTGTAGCAATACACCTCATATCCTACTATTTTGTAAATGTTTGTAAATAGATATTTTATATATGATATTATTATCTATTATTTATCTTTCTAAGTATTTCTGTTTCATGTGAGTATATAGAGAACAGTGGACACACTCACAGCTGCAGATACCAACCTGCGGACTGACTCTCACAACAGCGGGATTTTCCATCTCTCTGTTCCCGCTCTCATATCCTACGAAGCAGGAGTAGAGGCGTCCATCCTCAGGGCCGGTGCGCATCACCGTCAGCGACAAGTTCCCGTGTGACCACCACTGTGACGACAGAGACACCCGTCCCTCTAATCCAGTCCCGTATGTGGTCCTCCCGGAGGAGACGTTCATCTCTAACACCCGCTCTGCGCCTCTCTGCCACCGTATAAACTTCACTGGTTCATCATTAGTGGAGGAATGACACGGGAGAGTCACTGCTTCCCCCACAGACATAGAAACTTCAGTGATTTGAACAACCTTCACCGAGATGAGAAAGCTGCTGCTGCCGCCGCACGTGAACTCATACCAGCCCATATCATTGAAGTTGACGTGTTTCAGGAGGATACCCGCCGATGAGTCGTTTTCAACCCGACCCTTGTAACTTTCCGCCGGGAGCCAGACGCCGTGAACGCGCCGTGCCACCTCCATGGGTTGGTCATCTTTCAGCCGGCGATCCAGCTTCAACTCCGCGTCTGAGCAGTTTTGATCCGACTGTAACTTCACGGAGTTTCCCAGAATAACGAATTCTCCAGATGTGCGCACGGCGGGAAGGAGAAGGACGAAGCCAGAGCACATCTGTGACCAAGCCATGGTGCGTCCGGGGGAGTGCGGCCAGAGAGGGAGCGACCCGGTTTAATACGGCAGAGGTAAAGGAGGCGTTGGTCTCACACACCTCAGCTACGTCCTGGTGGTGATGCGTGCAGACCACATGTTTGATCAGCTGATAAACAGCGACATATATAGACAAACATGAAAACCACTGAGCACATTATTAAAGTGCAGGTTGAGGAGTGGCTAAATAGACCTTTTAGTTGCTGAGTAGTTCCAGTCTGTGCGCAGCTGCAGCGTCCCCAGTTATTTCTGAGGTATTCTAATTAAGAGGCTATTAGAAAAATAGAAATTAAACACAAGTAGCCTGTTATTCTGTTAGGCTTTCCCAAAAGAGCAGCTGCAGCTGCAGCGAAGAGGAGGGGGAAGAACACAGGTTTCACTGACTTTATCATCGTTGTGGGTGTGTCACTGAGTATGAATGAAGCCTGGAATGCCTCTATTTTTTTTATTTGGGTGTCCTCTGTCCTCCTGGTCAATGCCAGTAGAAGTGCTGGTACACCGCGACTGGGAGTATATAACCGAGTGGTTATGTGGGCGGGCGTAGGCCTATATAAGCGAGTAGTGGTGTGCACACCGCCCACTCGGTTATTCGGAGATTCTTTTTGTTTGGATATTGTTGAGAGGATGATGATCTCACTCTCTGACCTGTTGTCCTGGCTCTCTCTTGCCGTAGCTTTATATATATAATATATATAATCTTGGTCCTGATTGTAGTGTGTGCGTGTGCGCGCGTGTGCGTGTGTGTGTGTGTGTGTGTTTGTGTGTGTGTGTTTGTGTGTGTGTGTGAGCTCACACCCTGAATGCGCGTCACCTGATCTTCGGCAGCATCATACCACTCTCGCCACCCTTAAGGTTATTATCGGGCATTCTGTGCGGCGTGTTAATGCAATGACAATAAATTATCTATCTATCTATCTATCAAACAAATTTCAATATCAAGTTTTTCTCTTAATCCTTATGTCATAATGTTAACTTTTGTGTGCAGAGGTATGACAGAAATGTCCGACCCTTTACTTACTGTAAAAATCACAAACACTGAGTCACAATTGATTTTTAAGTATTTATTACTATTACATATTTACACACACACACACACACACACACACACCCACACACACACACCGGCTCTTCGTGTTGGTTTAGGCTGCCTTCATTCCTCTGATGACCAAGAGGACTCTGGGTAATAAGTGCCAGGTATGTGTGTGTGTGTGTGAGAGAGAGAGAAGGAGAAACCTATAGGCCACACAGTAACTGACAGACTATAAATAGCAATACACCTCATATGCTACTATTTTGTAAATGTTTGTAAATAGCTATTTTATATATTATATTATTATCTATTATTTATCTTTCTAAGTAATCCGCTGAAGCCCACGGTCATCTCTTTTGCTGGTGCATCTTCTCCTGCCACATTTTGCCCTTCCACTAGACTTTCCATTGATATGCTTGGACACAGCACTCTGTGAACAGCCAGCTGTGTGACACTCAGTTTAAATCATTCATTCCCTGCAAAATTTGGGCTGATTTCTTCACAGTATTTTAATTTTTTGAATTCCTGTTTTCATGGGTTTTATGATCTGGAAGCCCAAATTATGTAAAAATAAACAAATAAATACTTGAAATCGTTTAAATTGTGGGCCCTGAATCTATAATCTATGAAAGTTTAACTTTTTGAATGGAATTATGGAAATTAAACAACTTTTCCATGATATTCTAATTTTGGGAAAGGGTCTGTATTTCTGTTTCATGTGAGTATATAGAGAACAAAGGCCACACTCACAGCTGCAGATACCAACCTCCAGCTGCAGCTGCTTTTCTCTCACTGACTCTCACAACAGCTGGATTTTCCAGCTCATCCAACCCACTGTGCCCACTGTGCCCATCAGTGTCAAGAGTGTCAGAATTGTGTGCACAGCGGTGACAGTAGAGTCCATTGTGTGTCAATGTGTCGACAGCTGGAAACGCTTGAATATTGCTGTTGAAAGGAGGATGATCTCCCTCTCTGACCTGTCGTCCTGGCTCCTCTTGCCGTAGCATGTTGTGGATGTGGGAACACTGGTCTAGGAGCTGTTTCTCTGTCAGCCTGGATGTTGGCTTTCAGATCATCCATATATCCCACATCATGTAGCTTCTCTCTGGGGTTACCTATGTTTTGTTCCAGTAGCTCATTTCTCAACCGGTTCCCCAACACCCGACTCAGAGCTTATTAACCTGGGCAACGTCTGAGCCCTTTGTGTTCTCACTCGTCCTGAGGAAGGTCAGTAGCAC
Organism: Seriola aureovittata; assembly: GCF_021018895.1. Lineage (NCBI taxonomy): Eukaryota > Metazoa > Chordata > Actinopteri > Carangiformes > Carangidae > Seriola > Seriola aureovittata. The sequence continues at coordinate 16,338,915 of NC_079386.1, forward strand.
CAAGTGCCTTGCTTAAGGGTTCATATATCCACATACAGGTGAAACTCAAAAAATTAGAATATTGTTCAAAAGTTCATTCAAGTCAGCAATTCAACTTCAAATGTGAAACTAACACGTGATATAAACTCAGTACATGCAAAGTGAGATATGTCAAGGCTTTATTTGTTATAATCTTGATGATCATGGCTTACAGTTTTTGAAAACCCCAAATTCCAAATCTCAGAAAATTAGAATATTTGGAAAAGGTTCAATACTATAGGCTCAAAGTGTCACACGCTCATCAGCTAATTAATTCAAAACACCTGTGAAGGGTTCCTGAGTCTTTAAATGGTCTCTCAGTCTGGTTCAGTAGAATTCACAATCATGGGGAAGACTGCTGACCTGACAGTTGTGCAGAAAACCATCATTGACACCCTCCACAAGGAGGGAAAGCCTCAAAAGGTAATTGCAAAAGAAGTTGGATGTTCTCAAAGTGCTGTATCAAAGCACATTAATAGAAAGTTAGCTGGAAGGGAAAAGTGTGGAAGAAAAAGGTGCACAAGCCGCAGGGATGACTGGAGTCTGGAGAGGATTGTCAGGAAAAGGCCATTCAAAAGTGTGGGGGAACTTCACAAGGAGTGGACCGAGGCTGGAGTTAGTGCATCAAGAGCCACCACACACAGACGGATCCTGCAAATGGGCTTCAAATGTCGTATTCCTCTTATCAAGCCGCTCCTGAACAACAAACAACGTCAGAAGCGTCTTACCTGGGCTAAAGACAAAAAGAACTGGTCTGTTGCTCAGTGGTCCAAAGTCCTCTTTTCCGATGAGAGCAAATTTTGCATCTCATTTGGAAACCAAGGTCCCAGAGTCTGGAGGAAGAATGGAGATGCACACAATCCAAGATGCATGAAGTCCAGTGTGAAGTTTCCTCAGTCTGTGTTGGTTTGGGGAGCCATGTCATCTACTGGTGTTGGTCCACTGTGCTTTGAGTCCAGAGTCAACGCAGCTGTCTATCAGGAGATTTTAGAACACTTCATGGTTCCTTCAGCAGACAAGCTTTATGGAGATGCTGACTTCATTTTCCAACAGGACTTGGCACCTGCCCACACTGCCAAAAGTACCAAAACCTGGTTAAATAACCATCAGATAACGGTGCTTGATTGGCCAGCAAACTCGCCAGACCTGAACCCCATAGAGAATTTATGGGGCATTGCCAAGAGAAAGATGAGAGACATGAGACCGAACAATGCAGCAGAGCTGAAGGCCGCTATCAAAGCATCCTGGTCTTCCATAACACCTGAGCAGTGCCACAGGCTGATAGCATCCATGCCATGCCGCATTGAGGCAGTAATTCATGCAAAAGGGGCCCAAACCAAGTACTAAGTACATATGCAAGATTAAACCTTTCAGAGGGCCAATATTTCTCTGTTTAAAATCCCCTTTCTATTAATTGTATGTGATATTCTAATTTTTTGAGATTTTCAATTTGAGGTTTTCATAAGTTGTAAGCCATAATCATCAAAATTATATCAAATGAAGGCTTGAAATATCTTGAGTTGCATGTTATGAACCTATGTTATACATTAGTTTCACCTTGTAAATCTAATTGCTGGAATAAATGAACCTTTGCACGATATTCTAATTTTTTGAGTTTCACCTGTATATCCTGATTGTGTGTGTGTGTGTGTGTGTGTGTGTGTGTGTGCTCTGAGCTCTTCTCTCCTCTTTCTCCTGCTGTTCTTACTCAGTTTTATCTGCTGATTATTGTGAAAATGAAGATGAAACAGCAGGTGATGAAAGAGTTGTAGATTAAATTAACAGTAAACAGTTAGTGTCACCTTCAATCCTACAGGCTATAATTACAGCCTAATAACATCTAGAAACATAGAAAAGGCCAACAAAAGGTTCTGGTATTCTAAGAATTACACACACTGAGTCAGAGCTGAGTTTGAGTATTTATGACATTAAATATTCCTACATATTTACACTGTGTCAGCTCACACCCTGAATGCGCGTCACCTGATCTTCGGCAACATCTACCACTCTCGCCACCCTTAAGGTTATTATCGGGCATCTATCTATCTATCTATCGAAAAACTCATAATCCTTGTCATAATGTTACATTTTGTGTGCAGAGGTATGACAGAAATGTCTGCCCCTTTACTTACTGTAAAAATCACAAAACACTGAGTCACAAGTTATTTTTAAGTATTTATTACTATTACATATTTACACACACACACACACACACACACACACACACACAAACACACACACACACACACACACACCGGCTCTTCCTGTTGGTTTAGGCTGCCTTCATTCCTCTGAGGACCAAGAGGACTCTGGGTAATAAGTACCGTCTGTCTCAGGTTTTTCATCGGTAGTCCCAGATGAGGCATTTCCTCTGCGACACAATCACTGGTGTCCCCAAGGCTGTTAAACCGATGCTCCAAGGTCCCAGTCCTTTTTCCTCAGTGCTGTTCTGTGTGGGGTACGGAGGGTTATTTATCAAATATATTCCCCATTAATGTCCTTTCATATTGTATGTTTTGTTACAGTACTGCACCCTCCCCTCGCTGTCTTTAAAACTCTTGAAAAACCCGCATTTATCATTTAATGAATATCTAATTCTGCCTGGAAGCAGTCTGGATGTGATAAGTGACGGCTGATTCACTGACTCTGTGCGGGAACGCTCTGTCGTCTGCTTGCATACAGACTAGAGAAGCACCTTGACTGTGTGCCTTTTGAGAGAAAGCTCCATGTCTCACAACAGTTCATTGACATTCCTGCCTGAAGCACGCAGCCTTGTTGTAAACATCACAGAGGCACAATACTTATGATTATGGCAGCAGATTAACGGTTATTACTCGTTTTGTTGTATATCCATTAATGTCCTTGGAAAACCATGTAGATTTTATTTGTTGTAGCTTTTCCACTCTTGATTTTCTGTGAACAGTAACCTTTAAATGCTAATTTAATGTGGGAAATAAATAAAATCATGTGTATGAATGATTCTAATCTCCATTTAACGTCACTTGTTCAGTTCAGTTCAGTAGCCCGCTTCCCTTGAGCCCTCAGTGAAGTAATACCGTGAACTAGAGTTGCCTCCGCCACTCAGACTCCTTTCAGGTCACATCGCTGTTCATCCAGTCATATAAAATATTAACCATTTACGTGAAATTTTGTCAGAATTGCTGCGTGTTTTGTGAGGTCACTGTGACTTTGTCCTTGAGTCCAGGTGGACATTTGTCCACCTGGAGGCCAAAGCTGTGATTCGTCAGGTCACCACGCCCTCGATCTTTGACCTTCAACCCCCAAAATCTAATCAGTTCAATCTTAATTTCTAGTGAATGTTTGTTGCAAATTTGAAGACGTTCCGTCTTGACTGAGATATGTTTTCCACTACAATGGGACGGACGGACAATGCTGGAGGTCCCGTCAGAAGTCTATGAAAGGCCACAAAGGGCCTCAGTGTCCCCTCGAGTTTCTCCGAGCGTCGGCGTGGGTTTACTCCGGATGTTCCGGTTTCCTCCCACGCTTTTCCATTTGTAACAGTCACACACCAACGGAAAATGTTATTCTTAATATGTCCGAACCTAAGTACAATTTTCAAAATATTGAGAAATATTGTGTGTGCCCAGCTCCCCTTTATTTGATTGCCTATGAAACTGTGTGAGCTCGGATGAGGTTCCACTCTTCTCTCCTCTTTTTCCTGCTGTTCTTACTCAGTTTTACAGTTAGTGTCACCTTCAATCCTCCAGGCTATAATTACAGCCTAATAACATCTAGAAACATAGAAAAGGCCAACAAAAGGTTCTAGTACTCTAAGAATCACACACGCTGAGTCAGAGCTGAGTTTCAGTATTTATGACATAAAACATTCCTACATATTTACACACAGTCTGTAAAAGCCTAAGAGAAAAACCAGTTATGCCACCAAGACAGGGTTGTGTGCATTTTTTAGGGTGTGGGGGGCTCAGGCGTGTCAGCTCAGGCATGTCAGCTCACCCTGAATGCCCGATCACTTCAGCAGCATCATACCGCTGCACCCACAAAGAGGAAACAGAAATTCAGTTCAAGTAAGACTCCGTGAGACACTGTAGTTTTACACAGGGGCAGACTGGGGATGGTTGTTACATTTCTTTCTGTATCTTCTGTGTGTGTGTGTTGTGTGTGTGTGTGGTTGTGTGTGTGTGTGTGGTTGTGTGTGTGTGTGTGTGTGTGTTGTGTGTGTGTGAACAAAATTCATAAACATCATTGATGGAGAAACAAGATGAGATTATCTCATGTTTAACAGTTCACCTCAAAAATTTCTATGGTTTGTTAAGTTCCACCTGTGAGAGCCTGGCCTTCCTCTTTGCTCTTGGTCTTCTCTGTAGAGGCTGAAGCCTTTTTGTTCTCTTTGCAACATGTACGATCCCAGCTTCTCCTGTACGATTCCAGCATCTCCTGTACGATCCCAGCGTCTCCTGTACGATCCCAGCTTCTCCTGTACGATTCCAAAAGAAAATTCCAGTTAAAAAAATCCATTTGATTTTGGAACCAATAGGCGACTTTAATGTGATTTTTAAAAACAATGAGCGCATCCAATTGGCTTGAAGTCATCTCTGTTTTTTACTCTTGGAAATATGAACCACATGAATGAGATTACTTAGAAAAATCACATTAATCTTGTATAATAGTCACTGTTTCCCCAGAGACATAAAAAATTTCGGTGACTTGAACTATAAGAGTAAAATATCAATTTTGCAAGAAAGTCATTATATGAGAACAAAGTTCTAATTTTATGAGAAAAAATTGTATGAGAATAATGTCATAATTTTAAAAAGAGTGAAGTTAGTGAAAAAGTGATCTTTTTCTCTCAAAGTTTTACAGTTTTAATTCTCACTTGAACATTGTTTATTGTGATAAACTTATTATTAATAAATTTAATTCTCACCTAAACATTGTTTATTAAAATAATTATAATAATATAATTAAACAATGTTCAGGTGAGAATTAATAACTTGAACTGCTACTGCGATTGAGTTTACTCAACTGCAAAATAAAGCCAAGGGCCCCACACAGTAGGACCGCCGCCAAAACGCCTGTTGAGGCTTGGTATACCACACATCCCGTCGCTGTGAGCTGGAGACGGAGAGAGGGAGAGGACAAGAAGGAAAATAGAGGCATTCAGACTCAGTGAGACACTAACAACTGTCACATACTGTGGTGTGGATCTGATCCGGACTTACCTCGTTCACAGTCAGTCTCGTAGCTGCAGGGATCCCCCTCTTTTTCTCTCCACCAACCTGGACATAGCAGCGGTAAACACCTCCATCCTCCTGCCGAACCTGCCGGACAGTCACCGAGAAGTTTCCACGTTTGAGGGCTTCATCTGCTAGAGACACATTCCCCTCAAACCCGGCCTCAGGTTTGATTTCACCGGGGGGGAAATTAGTCCCAAACACACGTTTCCCGTCTTTCTCCCACCACGCACACTTCACCTTCTTATTTGTTGTGACGTAGTGACACTGCAGCGTGACCGGTTGTCCCTCAGCAGCCTGCACTACATGGAAAGGTACAACATCCAGCTGGGTCCTCGGTGTCTCATTGCACTTACTGCCGGTTAGCTCGTACAGCCCGTTGTCGTTGATGTTCGTGTTATTCAAGGTGACCGTGTCGTTGACATTACACACCCTGTCTTTGTAATCCGGTCCCGGGCTCCACTCGCCGGACTGATAACTGGCCACCGGCCGATCATCTCTGCTCTGGTGAGTCAGTTTAGCGTTTTCTCTGCTGCACTTTCTAGTTGCTGTAAACATAACGCTCTCTCCCAGAAGAGCGTCGATACGATCTGCAGACACAGCGGAGAGGAGGAGGGAGAACACAAGCAACAGGCAAAGCCTCGCTGTCTTCCTCAGTAGAAGGTCCATTGTGTGTGAAGTGCTTCAACAAACTGACAGAGAGGTGTGAGTGTGTGTGGGTGTCTGCTCTCTCTCTCTCTCTCTCTCTCTCTCTCTCTCTCTCTCTCTCCCCCCACTCTCATGCAAATGCAATGCAAATTTTTCTTTTTACAGATGTATTCAGCCAGAAACATGTACTACAGAGCTTGTTTAGATTGTTCAGATTATGACAAGATTGAACATATTTTACAGATATTACTGCACTTTGACTTTAGGAGTTTCTGAAGATCGGGGCGGTAAATAAACATGATTAATTTTTTCGAAGAAAACTTCTCTCAAATCTTTATATTTGTCAAATAGGAAGTGAGATTCCGTCTCTGCTTCTCTTTTATGGCGGTGGACAGAGTAAAGACGGGGGGGGGGGGGGGGGTATACGCCCATGGAGCACAAGAAAACCACCACCATCTTTCCTTATAATAGAATAAACTGTCAATCAATGAAGTATTAAAACATATTATAAAGTAAACCTTTTGTTTTGGAAGACAAAGTAAAAATACTGTGTAAAACAGATTAAATTAGATCATCTCAAACTTCAAGCACACTAAAAACAATAGGCCTATTTAATGATTCAGACTCAGATCAATTTTCTTTAATTTCTCATAAAGTATAATATATTTTATTTCTGTTAATTCCCCTCTAAAACACGGAACCCAAAATTACCACTTTATTTAAAATTATGACTTTATTCTTATAGAATTATGATTTTATCTTTAAATATTATGATGATCATGATTTAATTCTCAAAATTACAACTTTATTCTCGTAATTTAATTATTTTTAACCCTCAAAGTGGCTCCTAATACTCCGCCATACCATAACAAGTAAAAGGCCAATAAGAACTTTATCAAACCACGTTCAACAAGCAACAATCGGGAATGTGAGACACAAAGAGAGAATCTGTTCTGTTTTGTCTGAAGTCTTTCGGTGTCTTTTACAGGTGATTAAGCAAACAGTGAACTGTGATGAAAAACTATGCGCGTGCGTGTGCGCGCGCGCGTGCTCTGAGCTCGAATGAGGTTCCACTCTTCTCTCCTCTTTCTCCTGCTGTTCCAGATTTATCTGCTGTTTATTGTGAAAATGAAGATGTACATGAAACAGCAGGTGATGAAAGAGTTGTAGATTAAATTAACAGGAAACAGTTAGTGTCACCTTCAATCCTCCAGGCTATAATTACAGCCTAATAACATCTAGAAACATAGAAAAGGCCAACAAAAGGTTCTAGTACACGCTGAGTCAGAGCTGAGTTTCAGTATATAACAATCCTACATAATTGACTCAGTCTGTAAAAACTTAAGAGAAAAACCAGTTATGCCACCAAGACAGGGTTGTCGGGTGGGGGCAGCTTGTCTGAATGCGCGTCACCTGATCTTCGGCAGCATCATACCACTCTCGCCACCCTTAAGGTTATTATCGGGCATTCTGTGCGGCGTGTTAATGCAATGACAATAAAGAATCTATCTATCTATCTATCTATCTATCTATCTATCTATCTATCTATCTATCTATCTATCTATCTATCTATCTATCTATCTATCTATCTATCTATCTATCTATCTATCTATCTATCGAAAAACTCATAATCCTTGTCATAATGTTAAATTTTTTGTGCAAAGGTATGACAGAAATGTCTGTCCCTTTACTTACTGTAAAACTCACAAACACTGAGTCACAATTGATTTTTTTTAAGTATGTAACCACTACTTGTTATGAACTGGGCTGAGTGCCAAATAAATAACTACACCAACATCTTACGTATAGGCCCTTTAAGGAGGATGATAAGTAAAACACAAGTTCAGTTTAATGAAAATAGAAAGATAGAATTTATTCCACACAAGGATAAAATATAAACCAAAACATACCCCTTATAAATAAAACAACAGACCAATTTAAATGTATCCCTCTCTGTTCAGCGCTCTTCAAATATTAAACAAAAAAACAAAAAATTAAATAAATTAAATTAAATTGTCCACCCTTCAGTCCTTTTGTTAATACCTGGGTAGTATCACATTCGGTTCCATATAATTTTATAGTGCTTCTTTGTGTCCTTTCTCTTGCGCATCGCTACTGACAACAGCTCATTCTGCAGGCGCTTACCGCCACCCTCTGGACTTTTAGCCAAACTACAACAATAACTCTAGCAAAAATATGAATAGAAGTAATTTGACTGAATATGTATTAAATGTAGGTAAGTGAGGATTACATATGAATCAATATGTATACAAAAATAAATGAAGATTTAACTGTAACCTTCTTATGCCACTATAAACTATAAACAAGTGGAGTTAAACAGTGGGGGGGGGGGAGGGGGGTTACAAGTGTAGTGCCCTGCTACATTTGGTTACATTTTGTTTCTTTAAATATGTGTTTCACTTGATAAATATGCAGCATATGTTGAAATATTGTCTGTTAAATTACTGCTGGTGTGAAATAAGTTTGCATTAATATGGACGAATTTATATTTGATATTTTATTTGGGAAGGTTCTGAAATGTCCTCTGTTCTGAATAGTCCTTGAACATCTCATGTGTTTTTTTCTTTGTTTATTTGGGTAACCAGGTGTCAATCTGTTATTAGCGAATCAGCGCCAGTCAGAGATGAGCGTCATCTACCTTCCGGATTCTGAGAGGGGGCGGGGCTTAAAGAGACGCTCGGGCGGGAAACGTGAGAAAACCGGGAAAAATACAGAGACGGCAAGAGCTAGTTGTAAGCCAGTTAAAGTGTTTTAAATTTGCTGTTGTTAATGTAAGTAAAACCCGGACATTTTATATGTGTATTAACTATTATAAAACAGAAGAGTGACGCGTGTTTAGAGCCGTTTCAGCCGGTAATTCAACCTAAATTTCGGCGACGCCATCGTCTGCTGTGAACTAGTTAGCTAGTTAGCCTCGCCCTCGCTAGCTGTGAGGAGAAGAAGACTGAGTGTGTGTGGGAGACATATTTTGCGCCAAGTTTCTGAGGTGCCTCATGCCTACATGCCTACAGAGGAACGAATTCTCCAAATGTGCTTACGGCAGTAAGGAGAAGGACGAAGACAGAGCACATGTGTGACTGAGCCATGGTGTGTCCGGGGAGTGCGGCCAGAGAGGGAGCGACCCGGTTTATACGATGTAAAGGAAGCGTTGGTCTTTAGTTCCGTCAGGGCTTGACTGAGATATGTTTTCCACTAGAATTGGACGGACGGACAACCCGAATAAAAATATGGCGCCGGCGCAGAGGCATAAAAATGTGGATGTAATAGCGAGAAAAGGATGTTATGGAAATGTAAGGTCTCGTGATAATGAATATTTTTCGGCAATACACTTCCTCGTGTTTGAGACAGGATCCGATCTGAGATCTTTTGCCTCATTTGGAACCGTGTGTGTGTGTGTGTGTGTGTGTGTGTGTGTGTGTGTGTGTGTGTGTGTGTGTGTGTGTGTGTGTGTGTGTGTGTGTGTAATGCATTTGCTGCGTCAGCCATTTTTTATCCGGCACAGCAAAGGCACATAGTTCCCAAAGTCCAGCGTTATTGTAGGGCTACCCCGTCACAGACTGGACATTTATCTTAGAACAAACACGAAGCAGAACGTGCCAATGCCGAATGTAGCAGAAGACACGTTGGAGTGAAGAATCCCACTGAAGAAATGACTCTAAAAGTTCTCATGTCAGAGAAGAACACGCAGTCTGCTGATTCTCCTGTCACTGGCTCTGACAGGTTTTGTGGCTGCAGGCGAGATAAACAGAAACATGCAGCTGCTTGAATTTTTTGTTACCTTGGTGACTTTGCAAACCCACATCAGGAAGTTCACTGCTCCTACAAAGTGCACCAGGATCTTATATTATTTCTTGGAACTGGCCACTTTAACTTGCGTTGATTGTCTTTGCAGTCCACTCTATTTTCTTTTAATCAGGTCTAATTATTTAAGCTTAATTCTTTAATAGACCTCTGACAGGCGACGCAGCAATGCTGGAGGTCCCGTCAGAAGTCTATGAAAGGTGAAAGTGTTCCCTTCGAGTTTCTCGGTGCGTCGGCGTGGGTTTACTTCGGGTGTTCCAGTTTCCTCCCGCACTTTTCAATTTGTAACAATCACACACCAACGGAAAATATTATTCTTAATATGTCCAAACCTAAGTACAATTTTCAAAATATTGAGAAAACGAAAAACCTTGAAGGCCTAATAAAAACCAATAAAAATCTAAATAACTCTAGTTATCATTGTAAATAACCTACATTAAAAGGCCAGTGCTTATCACCAAAAGAAAAAACGAAATTAAAATATATTTGTAATCACAGTGCAATTTGACAAAATCAGAATTCATAAAATCCGTTTTGAAAAATATAAAAATAACAGTGAAATCACAAGGATTTAATCTGGAAATGCTCACACACACACACACACACACACACACACACACACAAAACAAGTTAGTTTTCTAAAAAAAAAAAAAAAACACACACACACAAAACTAATGTTGTGGCTTTATTTAGAACAAACAACATAAGAAAACATGAAAGAAATTTATATTTTTATACAATATACATTTCAACATACATATTGGATCTCAAGCTCCAGTGTTTCTGATGCCGAAGGAGATAAGACAGGAATCATTGAAGCTCCTCCTGATCAATTAGAGAATTCGATCTTGAGTCACTTTCACAAAAACAGAGTCTGACTGTGGCTTAGACATAACAAATAATCAGACTTCAGGTAGACCAAGAATGAAGGCTGGACCAACACAGAGCAGTCTGAAACATCGCATGATAATATAAAAATGCAAATAAAATATGTAATAAATCGAAGTCAGACCGTTTCCCAAAAATAAATAATTTTAAGCCAAATAATTTGACACCTTACCCCCAGGCTAACTCAGGCCTAAGACCAATTACTGTGGCAGCCTGAACAATTTAGTGGCTGATATATCTTCAGAATGATTAGTTTCTGTTATTATTGCAGTTCCCCCATCATTACTTTTCTGGCTTATATTCTATTTTGCAAGAAAGAAAGTCATTATATGAGAATAAAGTTCTAATTTTACGAGAAAAAATTGTATGAGAATAATGTCATAATTTTAAAAAGAAAAGTGTGAAGTTTGTGAAAAAGCGATCTTTTTCTCTCAAAGTTTTACATTTTAATTCTTATTGTAATAAACTTATTATTTATAAATTTACATTAACATTGTACAATGTTCAGTTTAGAGCTCTTGGCTAGGGTCCCCAGGGGGTCTTTAATTGCCCCTGGACCTGAGTCTGTTATAGCGGTAGCAAATAATGCCAAAGGCCACACACAGCAGTAGTAGGACCGCCACCAAAACACCTGTTGAGGCTTGGTATACCGCACATCCCGTCGCTGTGAGCTGGAGACGGAGAGAGGGAGAGGACAAGAAGGAAAATAGAGGCATTCAGACTCAGTGAGACACTAACAACTGTCACATACTCTGGTGTGGATCTGATCCGGACTTACCTCGTCCACAGCCAGTCTCGTAGCTGCAGGGATCCCCATCTTTTTCTTTCCACCATCCAGGTAATAGCAGCGGTAATTACCTCCATCCTCCTGCCGAACCTGCTGGACAGTCGCCGAGAAGTCTCCAAGTGCGAGGTCTTTATCTGGTAGAGACACTCTCCCCTCAAACCTGGCCTCAAGTTTGATTTCAGTCCCAAACACACGTTTCCCGTCTTTCTCCCACCACGCACACTCCACCTTTTTATTTGTTGTTGTTACGTAGTGACACTGCAGCGTGACCGTTTGTCCCTCAGCAGCGTGCACTACATGGAAAGGTACAACATACAGATCGGTCACTGTCTCATCGCACTTACTGCCGGTAAGCTCGTACAGCCCTTCGTCGTTGATGTTCGTGATCCTCAAGGTCACCGTGTCGCCCTGATCCACCCTGTCTCCGTAGCCCGACACCGGGCTCCACTTGCCGTGCTGATAACGTGCCACCGTCCGATTGTTGTCATCCCTGCTCCGGTGAATCAGTTCAGCGTTTTCTCTGCTGCAGTTTCTAGTTGCTGTAAACATAACGCTCTCTCCCAGAAGAGCGTCGATACGATCTGCAGACACAGCGGAGAGGAGGAGGGTGAACACAAGCAACAGGCAAATCATCGTTGTCTTCCTCAGTAGAAAGTCCATTGTGTGTGAAGTGCTTCAACAAACTGACAGAGAGGTGTGAGTCTCCTTCCTCTATATGTGTGTAGGTGTGTCCCCCCCACCCCCACCCCGCTCTGTGCGTCTCAAATTCAAATGCAAGAAAATTGTAAACATTGATTATACAATTATATGCAAATATCAACAATAATATTAAATACAACATAACAAAGCATTTTTTGTACAGATGTATTTACACAGAAACATGTACTACAGAGCTTGTTTCTCTGAGATTATGACAAGATTGAACATCTTTTACAGATATTACTGCACTTTGACTTGAGGAGTTTCTGAAGATCACGGCGGTGGATAAACATGATTTATTTTTTCGACGAAAACTTCTCTCATATCTTTATATTTGTCAAATAGAAAGTGAGATTCCGTCTCTGCTTTTCTTTTGTGACGGTGAACAGAGTAAAGACCGGTGTGTCAGTGTTTCTGCCCAGCTCCCCTTTTGTTTGATTGCCTATGAAAGTGAAGCTGGAGAATGATCAAAATAAACAACACTGAGAGAGAATGAGTAAAAATACTGTGTAAAACAGATTAAAATCATCTCAAACTTCAAGCACACTAAAAACAATAGGCCTATTTAATGATTCAGACTCAGATCAATTTTCTTCCATTTCTCATAAAATATAATATATCTTATTTCTGTTAATTCCCCTCTAAAACACGGAACCCAAAATTACCACTTTATTTAAAATGATAACTTTATTCTTGTAGAATTATGACTTTTTTCTTTAAATATTATGATGATCATGATTTAATTCTCAAAATTACAACTTTATTCTCGTAATTTAATTCTTTTTAACCCTCAGAGTGGCTCCTAATACTCTGTCATACAATAACAAGTTAAAGGCCAATAAGAACTTTATCAAACCACGTTCAACAAGCAACAATCAGGAAAGAAAGAATCTGTTTTGTTTTGTCTGAAGTCTCTCGGTGTCTTTTACAGGTGATTAAGCAAACAGTGAACTGTGGGGAAAAACTAAAAGGAAAGCTTTCTGCCACTCCAATCATTTCAAATCCTTATTGATCCTGAGAATTTACACTGAATAAGTGTCTGATCAGATGTTTAGGATCTGGGCCAGTGTCAATAATCATGAGGGAAGTCATCGACTTATTTCTGCTCTTTGTGCAGAATGGAGGTTGTTGTAGTGAGGTAGGAAATAACCCCAAATCTCAGACAAGCCGTCCATGAGAAAGTTCTTATGAAACCGGTCCGTGGTGATTAAAGGTGGTAAGTACAGACCGCTACAGACAATAAGACGATTTGGACTCGTGCGCCAAGTGAGATTATATGTGACTGGAAGAAGCGTAGCCTCGACCACACAGCAGTTTCATGCATGTTTCTTTTAACTCATTTGAGTCTTTTATGCATATATGTATAAATACATATATTTATGAATTTATATATATATATATGTATAAATACATATATTTATACATATATATGTACATATATGTTTGTGTGTCTATTCATACATATATGTATAAATATACATATATATTTATACATATATATATGTATAAATATATATGTATTTAAACATATATATATATTTATTTAAATATATATATATATATATATATATATAGCGTCGTTGTGTAAAGACCCCGAGAGACTTCAGACAAAATAGAGCAGTATCTCTCTTTTCTGTTTGTTTTTTGTTGAACGTGGTTTGATGAAGTTCTTATCGGCCTTTTACTTTTTATTATAGGACGGAGTATTAGGGGCCACTTTGAGGAGAAAAAAAATCTTAAATTTTGAGAATAATGTCTTAATTTAACGAGAATTAAAAATGTAAAATTTCAAGAGATTAAACATCGTTTTTAGGAATATTACAAGCAACCAATAATTATTGTGAAATTCTGCTTTAGCAGGTTTCACAATGATTATGGCTTGGCTTCAGGACCTTGGCTCCACGTTCCTCATCTTTCCCCTCTTTTTCTTTTTCTTGTAAAACTATGACTTTTTTCTTTAAATATTATGATTATCATGATACAACTTTTTTCTCGTAATTTCATTTTTTCCCCTCAAAGTGGCCAAAGAGAGATTTTGTTCTGTATTGTCTGAAGTCTCTAA